>NC_060271.1:11184305-11212463 GCF_021613505.1 Equus quagga | reverse complement strand
CCCGCAGGGCGCTGGGCGGGGCTGCCCCCCGCGCGCCCCGGCCCTGGCCCCGGCCCGCTGCCCGCCGAGCCGCTGCTCGCCCTGGCGGGGCCCGCCGCCGCGCTCGGGCCGCTCGGCCCCGGGGACGCCTACCTGCGGCCGCCGGGCTACGCGCCGGGGCTGGAGCGCTACCTGTGAGCCCAGCGCCCTGCGGGGTCCTCTCTCCGCCGGGACCGGGGCTGTCCCCCGCCTGGGCGCGCACCTGAGCTCCGCATCTCTGCCTCTTGGACCCGGCGCGCCGGTGACATCTTCTCTGTCCCCCATCCCTGGGGAGACTCCCACCGTCTCTCCATCGCATGGAACCCCCTGCCCCGACCCGGACTTGCGAGTCCGTCATTTCTTCTCCCTCCACTGGGAGCCCCAATCTGTGCACTCCCCCAGCGCTGTTATGGGCCCCCTGTCCCACCACCAGTGAGCCCCCACCCCAGGTTTCTGGTAGATTCCACACCTTCGATCTCAAGCCGCTTCCTCGACGGGCTCCTTACTTCTTCAACCTTCCTTCGTGGTTTTTACAACATATTAGAAGTCAGACTCCCGGGTTGCTGACTCCCTTGCTGTCTTCCCTTCATTTTCCCACGTGTTTGTTCGCTCCCCCTACCTACCTGTCTGCCCTCGGTGTCTTCCCGGGAGAGAGCTCTCCTTCCACACAGACACACCTGGCAGCACTCTGCCAGGCCCCGAGGACAGTTCTTCGAGATTTCTGAGAAAAGCAGCACCAGGGGCTCCTGACTGAAAGGGGAGTCCGTAGGCTGCCCCACCATCTGGAAAACTTAAAACTTAGTAGGTTATTATTTTTTTAAATAAAGCTGGTCCAATTAAAAAGAAAGAGGAAACCTTCCTCTGGGCTCAGTGTGCTGGCTGGTGACTTGGGGGTGGTCTGGGGAGGCAGTGGTGAGCTTAGTGCAGGATCTTGGGTTGCCACGTGGGGTGAGCCCCCTGTGAGTTGTCAGGCAAAGGTTCAGAAAGTGGGATTAGGATGTGATTAAGCCATAGCTATGCAGGGAGGAGGCCTCATGAAATGCCATCACCTGCTGCGTCCCAGAGGCTGGTGGAGATGAGATGGGGTGTGCATGTGCGTGTGTTTGGGCAGTGGGTTTGTCTGCTCTGTGGGATTCTTCCCAGCTCCCAGGGATAAGGGAGCATTGGACACTCCTCCAGCAGGTACTTACTGAATGTGCCAAGCACTGTGCCAGGCACTGGGAACACATCACTAAACAAATGGGCAAGATCCCTGCCTTCTGGAGCTTAGGGATCCTTGGGGGAGAGACATGGCCAATCAGTCCTCAGAGAGATGGGAGAAGTGCTCGGAAGCCCTGCACTCAAAGTGTGGTCCACGGGCCTTCAACATCACCCTTGAGCTTGCTAGAAATGCAGGCTCTCAGGCTCCACCTCCGGCCCACTGAATCATCAGATTCTGCATTTTAACAAAATCCGCAGGTAATTAGCATGCACAGTATTCTGGAGGAAAGGCGCTGGGGCAAGGCTAGGGGCTCAAGTTAAAAGGCTCAAGCTCCCTACTTTAAGAAGTGGGACCAGGCTGCAGAGTCACACATCCCCCTTTGCACTTCTGGAGCTCAACTCTGCCCCATCAGCCATGCCCCCTGTCTTACCTCCCCTGCTGGATTGGGAGCTGGGGCAGCAGGGACTTGAGCTGATTTATGACTGTCCCCAGCACCAAGGACAGGGCAGCAGTGAGCAGAGACTCCGAAGTTGCAGTACGAGGGAGGGAGTTGGCCTTTGACCCTGTCCTGCTCTCTGGTGCTGACCCAAAGGCTAAGCATCAGGCTTTCCAAGCTCCCTCGCCCCGGGGCTCCTGGTCTGTTAGGGCCTGGATTAGGTGTAGCGAAGGGTGGGGGAGGGGATCAGTGTGCCTTGAGCCTGGGGTGATCAAGATTTGCATGTTGGACAGGCCAGATGCACCTTTCTTAGATACAAGAGTTTAAAGCTCTGGGGTGGTGGTGGAGGGTGAGGGTGGAGAATGAGCAGCTTCTGGAGGAGAAATGTGCCAGAAATCTGAGCAAGAAGGGAAGGCCCTCTTTGGAGGTAGGGCTGTAGTTATGCACAGTCTGGTGTGAAATGCCCTGGATGGACCCCCTCCCTGAGCTGTTAACCCCTGAAAAAGTCAGATCTAATTTGCCTGATGCATAGCAGCCCTTAATATTTGTTGACTGACTGACTGAATCCCCACAGTCTAATATTGTGCCTGACTTACTGAATAAGGACTGGCTTAACAGTATTTGGCACTTTCTTATCCATTCTCACTTGTGGACCTCACAGTGACCTGCAAAAGAGGCCACGGAGGTGAAAGAGGTGGAGGTGAAGGCGGTTTGCCCATTCATCCTATGAGGAAATTGCCCCTCCCTGGGGCCCAGCAGGGGGCAGAAGATCCAGCCCTCAGTTCCTGAAGGAGTAAGTCTCTACAAAGATGGCAAATGTTCCTCTGCTCCCAAATGGTGTTACAGCTCCTCCTCCCGCCTCAGAGTACCTCTTGATAAATTCCTTCCTAATCCAAGAAATTTCCAGGGAAGGGGATGACCCCTCTCCCTCCGCTGAAGCCAGGAAGTGCTTCTTGAGCTCTGAATTCCATTCTTGTCACCACCCTGCAGGTCTCTGTCCCTGGGATCTTGGAACAGTGAGGTCAGGATGAGGTGGGAAATGTCTGTATGGAAATTCTAGAAATGTCACTTCTGAAATGGAAAACGAGTAAGATTTTATTTTAAAAATGTCTCTTTAATTTTTCCTATTCCACAGCATCGAGGGCGTACCGTGTGCCAGGTGTGTGCTGGGCTCTGAGGTCAGTGCAGATACAAACCTGAGACTGTTCTTGCCCTTACAGAGTCCATTGTCTGGAAAGCTATGTGTGGTAGAGTGCCCCAAGAATTGTGACACTTTGGTAGATGCTGAAAAAAACAAAAAACAGCCTTAATCCAACTCTGTCTTTAAAAAGCACCAAGCACTTTTTATCTAGAAGAGAGATTTCAATATTATTGCCCTGCTCCCCTTTTTGCAGAAAATAATCTGAATAGAGACTTGAGAACTGTTAAGTAAATACTTCCCCTTCATTCTTGTAGAAACCTAGAAGTCATCTTTAATCTGCAGACACACTTTTAACAATTAATTTTTGATCTTATTAAATTGAAACAAGCAGATAATCTAACAAGTCAAATAGCAAACGCCTTTACTGGTGTCCTGCCCCACTCTCGGGACCTCTGCTTTGTTCAATTCATATTTGTCTCCTTTGGAATATACTTCCACATTCCCACGTTTATACTCCTCTCTCTTGAGACAGTAATGATTAACTTTCTATTATGATAGATGATCAGTGACCTTTAAAATTTCTCTCTCTTTCCATCCCCACCCACATTACCAACTTCTGGTTAAATTAGTTTTTAGCATTTACGTTATTCTTACTATATAAATATTTTTCTCTGATAAGCTACTAGTGTACCATGACTATCGGGTTTTGTTTTGTTTTTTTGGTGCAACTCTTGATTTTGCCTGGAGTCAATGCCATGTTTTTTCATTTGCTTAGCTTTCTTTGTATTCATGGCTAAATCTTCCTGTATCTTCCAATAGCTGTGGTACGATTGTCCACGAGGTCAAACGTACCAGGAAATCTGTCATTGCTTTTGGTTGCTGTGTTTTTCCTTTCCCGGGGGCATCTCTCCCAGAGCCCGCTGTCCTCCAGCTCCGGTCTGGGCCGATTGCTCTCCGTGTCTGCTGCACAGATGTGGACATGAAATTTCCACTCACTCTTTCTTTTGGAATTCCCTCCATCTCTCTCCTGTCTTGGATCCTTTGCTTCCATATCTTCCTTTCTCTTGCTTTGTTTCTTTGTTTCAGTCGAGGTAAATTTGGGGGAAAATTTTGCACATCTGAAATTAAGGTGATTATTTTAGTGTGAGGAGCTAAGTGTACACTTTGATAACGAAATGGTTAAGGCGAAGCTGTGTTTTATAGTCTTTTATTTTGGGAGGTTGAGGAAGAGGGGAATGGGAGATTGTTTCCTGGGTTCAGTATGCACTGCCTACTGGGAAACTGAAGGCGGCTCATTGTTATGGAAATGAGGGATGTGAGTTTTGGCAGGAAGGTTAAGGAGGGAAAGGTTTGGAGTTCCTTAGAGGAATAGGGAGTTCTTTATTGGTGAGCTGAGGGGGCTGCTTCCTGACTTAGGGGGACCTGGAACACTGGAAGGATGGCTTTGGGCCCAGGATGGTGCTGAGCTGGTTAGAGGGCCTGTGGGACCTGGCTCAAGAAAGAGGCCAACATCACCCTGGCACATGGAAAATTGAGTACACAGGAAAGTGGCATCCTTGGCAGGGACACAGGCAAGCATATCAACAAAGCTCCTTCAGGCAATTTTCAGGGCTGTGGGCCTCACCTGGGAAGGCAGAAGGACAAATGCACAACGTGGAGAACCCTCTGCTGTAGTGACTGGCGTGGTTTTAAGCCCAGGTGAGGTCCTTCTTCGGAAGATCCTAGAAGTATGAGGGAGGGGGAGCATTTTGCAAGATACAGGAGGCTAAAGTGGTTTCCTTTTAAAGGAAAAAAGTCCTGTGGACCCCCAGTATTGACTTAATTTTTTATTAACAGGTATAAAATCCTTAGACATGTATCTTTTATGTAACTGTAAAACAATTTTTATATAAATTAAATTCAAACAGAACTACAAAATAAAAATTCAAACCCATAACATTAATCAAATGTAAAAGAAGATATTGTCTGGCTGAAACTAAATTACTTGCACATGAGTGTGGCCCTGAGGTCTTTTGGGTTTGGCTTGCCTTGAGCCATGTGACATTAAATTGACTCACCATCTTTTTCTTTTGAATGAACTGCAAACATTTCTTCATATAGCAGGCCATGCCTCCAACTGGCCCAAACGCAGCATGTATTTATAAAGTCTACACTGTTTTTTGCCTCATCTCAAGATTAAAATAGCACTACTTGATAATAAATGCAAATGAAGACTCTAAATACCAGATCTCTGATACTCATGATATCAAGAGGTCTTCTAAGTGGTCCAGAATATGCTTATATAAATGTGCTTAAGATTATTATTGAAATGAAAACACAACATTCAAAAATGTTCATAAATTCCTACATGTATATGTTCTTAGACCACAATTTGAATTAACCACTTGAAGATTTAAAAATGCTTATCTAACTAACTCTTAGGTTAGAGGAAAATTAAAAGTACAGATTATTTATAAATTAATAAAAGTGAGAACAGCACACATTAAAATCCATAGGATGTAGTCAAACTTGTGCTCAGAGGAAATTTCATAGCCCCAAACATGCCATTAGAGGGGATGTGGGGTGGGGTGGGGAGACCAATGAAAAGGCTACTGCTGTATCCAGGCGGGAAAGGAGGGTGACTTGGTGGAAGTAGAGGTGGTGACAAAGGAAAGTAGCCACAAAAGAATAGAAACAAATCCTCCTATTCCAGAGAGGTTACAAACTTTCCCATCTAATCATAGCCTCATGCTGACCCTGAAAGCTTGAGGATGGTCATTTGGCTGGTAGGCACTCTGGTCGGGCTTGACTGATTTAAGGAGTAACCAATCTCAATAGACCTCTTAGTCCAGAAGAAATGAAAACACTGCCAGAGATGGTTCCTTCATTGCTCCCGCCAGGGAGCACCTCGGCTGGCTGGTCTTACCTGTGAATTCTGTCAAACCATCAAGGAACCTATTTTTCTAGTTACATAAATTGTTCCAGAACACAGAAAAAACAGAAGTCATCCCAATTCTATCTACTTAATCACCTTATGAAAAACCCAATACAGAAGGCATGAGCACGCAAAATACAGCCATTCGCACACATGAAGGAAGATGCAGAAATCCTCAATGAAATATCAGCAGACCGAATCCGGTACTGCATCGGAACAATGCACGATCAAACACAGCTTATTCCTGGAACGCAGGGTGGCATTATTAGAATTAACAGCTCCACTTTATAGATGATGAAATTGGGGCTTATAAAGGTTAAGTGACTTACCCAGGTCAAGCTGCAAAGTGACCCACTCAGAACTTGACTCTAGGTCCGCCTGACTCCAAAGTCATTCTCTGCCTCCGTGGAATAGGCAAGTGGCAGTGGAAACTTGGATCAAAAGCCCCAGGCACCAAAAAAATTCCTCAGTTCACACCATATTCTCCCCTGCCCCATCCATTACACCCACAGTCCTGATCTTGAAAGGTACTTTTCGAAGCCAAGTGATAGGTTTGGTTTCCTTTTTTTTTTTTTTTTTTCCAGTTTTCCACTTCTTCCCCCTTCCACGCTCCCTCTTCCCCTCCTTTCCCTGTACTCCTGCCCCCTCCTCCCTCTCCCCTCACCAATTTTGTGGAGACAAAAGCGCCACCTATTGGCCACCTTGTATGCACCTGATTTGAGCAGGAAAGCAGTGGAATGAAGCCAGGATCCATTTGGACGCTGTTTGCGGCTGGGGTGGCTTCTGGTGGCAGAGAGGCACTTGCTCCAGGGGGAACCCAATTGTTTGGTGTGGAAGAGGAAAGCTGGCTGCAGTTCCCACCTCCCCTGGGAAGCCCTCCCAGATCTTCCATCCTCCTCCATTCTTCTTCACAGCCCTTGGTAGTGGCCCACTTAGAGGGGCTTGGAATGGGAGTGTGGTAGGTGGTTCTAGCTGCAGAGAATTGATCCACTCCATAAGAAGGAAATAGCGGAAAGTGTGCTGGGTGGGTGTCAGGAAACCTGAGGTCTACTCTAACACTCAGGCAAGGCCTTCCTTCTCCCTCTGTCACAGCAACTCACAGCTCTCTCCAGGCTCTGTGACTGTGCGCCCCACCTCAGCGAGGACTCAGAGGAATCAGATGATGGCCTTGCGCAAAGGAGTCAACTATTGGTGGGTGACAATATAGTGCAGAGTGCTGACAAGATCAGGGAGCTCTCAGGTCACTGTGGCCACTCACCAGTTCAAGCCTCTGCCCCGACCCCAGCCTCAGGCTCCTCTGAACTAGCGAGAATGTGCCCTGCTCTCTCTGCCTGGGTGGGACGGCCTTTGTAACTGCTACAGCCGTAGTGATGCTGGGGGAGGATATTCTCCCCTGCCTGGCTGTGGGCTTCCCAGGACAGGCCCTGCCCCTTCTCTGTCCACTGTATCCCTCCCTGGGCAGCCTGGCCAGGGCGGGCATGCCAGGCTTTGGCCTGAGATACCCCTTGTCTGGAGGCTGGAGTTGAGGTTTAAGGGGTGGAGGAGAGTTAGAGACAAGAGGCCTAGGCCTGGCTTGAGGGGGACGCAGGCCCCACCTTGGGCATCAGACCATCTCCCTGCAATGTGGAGGGGTTGGGGCTTGGTGGGCCTCACAAGGAAGGCTTCCTGGAGGAGGTGAGCTCTGGTTTGGGGTTTTCAAGGAAGGGAGGGGAGAGCCTGCTATTTTAGTTTCTATAAAACCCTTTCCTCCATCCTAATCCTTGTTTAGCTTGTCAAACTGAAAAAGTCTGACTACTTCCAGAGCAATTTCGGTGGGACCAAGAGAGGAGGCAAAGACAGAAGGATGGGGACAGAAGAGAAGGTGGGCAAGGTAGAAAGTCTGGGGTCCTAGCTACCAGACCCACCTACCTCCCTGCCTGACGGGTGGCAGGCCAATGCTCAGAGGCACCCAGTAAGTCTTGCTTTCACGTCCCACCTTCAAAATTACAGCCACCAACCACAGTTCATGTTGGAGCCCATAGGAAGTGCCCAGCATGTAGTAATGGCCTTCATTACTCTTCAGTTCTGCACACTCAGCCTTATTTATTGGAATGATTCCATATAAAAAAAGTATTCAGTGAAAAGTCTCACCTCCATTTTTGTTCCCCATTTGCCTCAACAGATAATCAGTTGTTCAGTTTTTATTCATCCTCCTACATATTTTTGTTGCATATACAAACCAAAACAAATATACATTATTTTCCCCCTTAAAAAAACACAGTGGAGGGCTGGCCCGGTGGTGCAGCAGTTAAGTGCGAATGTTCTGTGTCAGTGGCCTGGGGTTCGCCGGTTCGGATCCCAGGTGCAGACATGACACTGCTTGGCAAGCCATGCTGTGGTAGGCGTCCCACGTATAAAGTATAGGAAGATGGGCACGGATGTTAGCTCAGGGCCAGTCTTCCTCAGCAAAAAGAGGCAGATTGGCAGTAGTTAGCTCAGGGCTAATCTTCCTAAAAAAAAAAAAAACAAACCACAGTTGGAAGCATAATGTTTATGTTGTTAGGTATCTTGATTTTTTTCACTCAACAACATATCTTGGAGCTCTTTCCAGATCAATATATATAGAACTTCTTTATTCTAGTTTACACAGCATACTATTCCCTTATATGGATGGGCCATTATTTGTGTAATCAACCCCCTAATCGTGGACATGTATGTTATTTCATACCCTTTGTCATTCCAAAGCCAGCGGCAGTGACACCTTGGGCATACATCACCTGTGTAGGTATACATGAAGGAGAAATTCCTAGAAGTGCATTTCCACTCAGCCCTTGTCAGGACACCAAGCTCCCTGTGTGGTCACACAGGCTCTTTCGGCAGCTGTCCTCTTTTATTTCTCAAAGGGACAGTTGGTGACCGTGGTCAGAATTTCATCTTCTCAAACCTCTTTGCCCTCCTCCCCAGTGGCCTTCCCATCAAAGTCTCTCTCCAGGGCCCCTTACCAGATGTTTTGGCCTCTGGATCTGGGAAGTCTGGGCACTTAGCACCTCCACCCTGGGTGGGGTCTGCGCCCTGGCTGTCAGTCTGTCCAGGGTGATGCTCCTTCTCCCTTCTAGCCCCCAAATCCTGGGCATCAGGGGCAGGTGTCGGGACCTTCGGGCTCTTTGGACCTCTGGGCCTCTAGGCTTCCTGTTGAATGCTGTCATCTCCCCTGCCCCGCCCTCCCCAGCTGGGACCTCAACTGTGACTCCCTTCTTCTGATCATACAATCATGTCTTAAAATCTGCTCCTCTCTGGCCTCGGATTTCCCATTTCATTGCCTCTAACCCCTCAAAGCTGAGTGGCCTCAGCTTTGTGGGAGGAAGTGGGTGAGGGCAGATCAAGCAGAGCCCCCTGTGAGAGGGACGCATGTGGCTAAGGGGCAGCCACACTCCATGGCTGGAAACAAGGCCCTCAGCTGCCTGGGAACCTGGGGGCTGGCCCAGACCTGTGATGTCAGCTCCTGTAGCAGATGTTGCCATTTGGGGCTGACCTAGGCCAGGATGAGCAGGAGCCTGGGCAGGGCAAGGCCATGCAGAAACATGATGATGATTATTGCCGTGAATGGCAATTGCTCACATTTGGAACCGTAGGGAGGGCACAGTGGTTATGAGACCTGACTCTGGAGGCAGGCTGTCCAGGACAGGGGCTGCATTTCTCACATGTCAGATGAGGAAACTGGGGACCTGGGAAGGGCAGACGCATGTTTGAGGTTACACAGGACGGCAGGGGCAGGACTGGGGGTAGATCCCAGGCCTCTCCACTCAGGCCCCACTGCTCCTCGCCATCCAGTTGCATGAACAGAGGAGGAGGTGCATTCTCCTGGCAAGTTGGAGCAGGCATCCTCCAAAATGTCAAGGCTGGAGAGGGGAGCAAGAAACTCACTGAGGGCTCCTGACCCATAGTTGGCTCCAACTAGAGTACTAGGTCTCAGGAGTCCCTGCAAGGTGGCAGCCTAGGAAATCTCCTTGGTCTCCATATCCAACCCAGCTGTCTAGATACTTTACAAATGAGGAAACTGAGGCTTGGAGAGATTATTTGTCTGAAACTATTAAGTGGTCGGAGCAAAATGTGAACCCAGCCCTAAGACCTGTACTCTTTCTGCTGCACCTGGCTGCCTCTAAGATTCCTGCCCAGTGATTACCCAGCCTCTGCTCATGCATTTCCATGATGGGGAGCTCACTACTATCAAAATAGTATCTCTGAGCAACAGCCCTATTGGAATTTCCCATCCCTTCCTGTATTAATTAAGTTTAAGTTCAGTTGTGAGTAACAGACTCAACCCCACCCCCTGAGAAAATTCCGCAACAATGGCTTAACCAAGATTGACGTTTATTTCCTTTTCACATAAAAGTCTGTGCTGGCAGTTCAGGGTGGCAGGGCACCTCAGTGGTCTCAGGGACCCAAGATCCTTCTCTCTTGTGGTTCTGCTGTTTGTGACATTCGACTCAAACTAGCAGAAATTCAATGCAATCCTAGCTTAAGCAAAAGGGGGAATATTTTTAGAATGTCTGGAAAGTCTAAGTGTTCTAGCTTCAGGCAGATTTGGGGGACTAACACTGTTACTAAGTTCTATTTCTCTCTTTAGGCTGTTTCCCTTTGTGTATGGGCTTCCATGTCACACAGCGCTCTCCACATAGCAGGAAGGATAGTGTTTATCTTCCGATCCGAAAGGAGAGGCACCACTCCCGAAGTCCCAGAGTCCATATGTCCTGGAGCCCCAGAGTCCATATATCAAATCTTGTAAAAGCAGCCATTGGCTTGGTTTAGGTGGCTTACTCCTGCCTAGACCAATCACTAGGCCCTTGACTTCACTGCCATGTTTGATCCAGCCAGGTGGCCTGTCTGCTCCCGGAGGTAAGGGTGAGGAGGACAGAGATCGGACAGTCCCATCAAGACCACAGGGAATATGGGAGGGGAGGTCTTAGCCAATGGAGAGGTGGGACACCCAAAACTGTAAACCTGTTCAGCTTACCAGACTAAGGAGACTGAATTTTGTCTTAGAAGCAGTGGGGAGCCCCTGGAAGATTTTGGCAGGGTTTGGCTGGTTGTAACCATTTTAAAAGAAGGAAACGGAGGCAAAGAGCTCAAGAGAGAAATCCAGTGACTGCTGGGGTCAGGGGCCATGGAAAACCCTCTCTGATGCGGGACATGTTCTCCTGATGGGGAGAAACTGATGGGGGAGAAACGATGTCTGTCCTTGGAGAACAATTATTTGTATTGATGATGTAAACTAGCTTTCTGGGGAGTTCCAGACAAGAGGGAGAGATATGCCACACCACTCACTCACTCAGTCATTTGTTCACGTATCCACATATCTAACATTAATGGGGTACCTATGTGTGTTGGGTTTTGTGCCCAGCAGGAGGTAGAGTGATTAACAATGATGATGCTAATTAGAAACATTTACTGAGCTCTTTCAAAATTTCAGGCACTGGGCTAAGTGCTTTTTATGCAATATCTCATTTAATCCCACAACAACTCATTGAGATAGGTACATTATCCCCACCAGGTAGAGGAGGAAAGATGAGGATGAAGACAACATAATGCCTGTTCTCAAGGAGCTCACAGTCTACAGAGGGCCAAAGACTGGAAAACAAGTCATGACAACAGAGGGAGCTAAGTACTTTAGGAGCACAGAGGCAGGAGCCCTTCACAGCCTGGCCAATGTGGGGTGTTGTCATGGGGGAAGCATCTCATAAAGCTTGACATTTGGAATGGACGGAAGATTAGCAGTGAGCCAGGGAGGAGTGAGCCACATGCCAAGGTGAAGAGGTGAGAAAGAGCAAATCAGGTGCAAGTGGAGTGCAGGGGTTGGAGGTGAGACTGGACAAGCGAAGATGGGGGTGTGGGGCAGGCTTCCAGTAGCCAGGGCAGACAAGCACATGATGTCCAGAAAGCAATGCATCTCTGAGAAGGCCTTAGGCAGCCAGGCAGGTACCACTGGGGCCTCATGCAAATTACATGCAAACCACCCTCCCAGCTTCTCCTTTAACTTTATAATTACAGCGCCAGGAGGCCTCCTCCTGTTGAGCTGGAGTCTCAGTAGCGCCCTCTGGGTGTGTATTAGCAGCAGAGGTTTCTCAGCCCCTCTGTCACTGCCCAGGGCAGAGAGAAGGGTGGTATTTGCCTGGATTGAGTCTCTTCCCAGCCTCCACCTGACCCACTTGCTGATGTAAGACACTCAGCCAATGCCTGAAATTTGGAGCCCTTCAAAGTAGCTTGATCTGGGCTGGGGCTGGGGCAGGAAGGGTCTGCCCTTCCAGGGCACCTTTGTCAGCCCCCCCTTCCTTGCTTCCTGCCCCCCTTCCTTCTGTACTGACCCATCCAGAGCAGTGCCCCCTCCCCTAGTTCCCTCCTGCCTTTCCCCTCTCCTATGCCAAAAATCCCCCAACCAGGCCTTGACCCTCAAAAATGAGTCCTCCCCCACATTACCTGCTCCCATACCCGTGAAATGGGGAGGACCCCGGGAAATGAGAGACTGGGGATCTAGTTCCACCTCTGCTACCCATTTGCTGTGTGGTGACCGTGGACAAGTCAGCCCTTCTCTGGGTCTCAATTTTCCCATCTGAGAGACTAGCTTTGAAAACCTACAGTCCACTTTTGGGATAAATGACTTCAGTCTTTATTTACCAGAGGGAAAGAAAAACAGCACACCCAGCATGCAATGTAGAAGGGTGGGTGGAGTGGATGGATTAACGGTCTCTTTGGAGAAGGGCGAGGCAGGAAGCAGGTCGGCTGTGCAGGGCAGTGTGGGAGTGCTCGAGTGGAGGGTTCAAGCTGTGGGTTCTGGGGAGCTCAGAAAGGAAGAGGGGAAGATGGGTTGGGCTCTCCAGGCTTCTTTCTGGAGAAGGAGGGACTTGAGCAAGGATTTGAAGCATGGGTACAGGTTAGGAAAAGAGCAAGCATGTGCAAAGAGGAGTCCGGAGGTTAGGAGTCTTTGGATGACTTTGCCAAAAGGGTGCGGTGGGGAAAGGGAGCGTTGGTTCCAGACCTGGTCGTCTAGTTCTGATTCTTTGCGTGGATAAGCGGCTCCTCCAGAGGTCGCTGTTCCCCAGGAATCTGTCCCAGCGTCTGCACGGCAAGGCAGAACTCTGGCTCGTCCTCTTGCTGTTTCTGTGGGGCTTACGCGGCTCCGCAGAGGCTCTGGAAGGCTCAGGCACCCGGCAATATTCCTCGCGCAAGCGGGGCTTACGGCCTCGGCGGTTACCCTGCCTGGGGCTCCGAAAGCCTAAACGCGATGGCGTGTGTGTACACGTGTGTGTGTGTGTGTGTGTGTGTGTGTATGGTGCGTAGGGGGACCTGGTTTGGATGGCTATGCCCCCTCTTTTCTCCTACCCCGCCCCAATTCTGGGCTGCGGAAGGGCGTCCGGTGCCCGAGGTATTGCTGCTCCAGCAGGCGGCGTGTAATTGGTGGGAAGGAGGCCGCCGCTAGTCGTCCCAGCTCTCCTCTGCCCGGTCCCTGTGCGCTCTCCTCCCTCTCCCCGCCATAGTCCCAGACCTCTACCCAGGCTCGCACCGTCACACATCCTCCTTCCCTGCCGGGGTCACGCTGCGGCCCGGAGTGGGTTTGAGTCCCCGTCCAGGTCGCGCCGCTTCATGCTCTGGGTAGAGCGGTGGGCCTAGCTGGCGAGCTTTCCAGGGCAGTCCCCAGCACAGATCGGGCGATCGGGAGGGGGGACTCAGGACAGGCACTCAGGCTCAGGGACGTACTCAGACACACAGAGCCACCATCACCAGGAGGGGCACACACACACATGCGGACGGAGAAACAGGCCCTTGGGCCCTGAACCCAGGATGCACTCAGACAGTAGGGGCACAGATCTGAGGCTCACGCTCGCTCCAGACACTTGGAAACGTCCCTCATTCCCCTGCCCCTGGCTGCACATCTCCCAGGCGTGTCGCTGCGAAGCCGGCGCCCTAGGTCCGGGGTTTAGGAGCTGCGCTGTTTTCACCCTTTCCTGAGCCCGGAACCCTCTTCCCACGAAAGAGAGCCGACAGGCTCCGCAGCTGGCCCGGGTCCCAATCGCCACGCCGTGCTCGAGCCTCCCACCACGTAGCCCTGGGGGAGGTGGAGCTGGGAGGAGACCGTGGCCAGGCGTAATGGAAGGACAGAAAGATGGACATTTCCTCCGAGAAGCGGAGGATACACAGGTGTGGCGGGTACTGCAGAGGCGCCCGAACCTGAGCCGGCGCCTGGGCTTCACAGGTGGTCTGCGGGAGTGAAGGCGCACAAGCTGGAGGCCCTGTCATTCGGTGCTTGCAGAGGGTCGGGCCTCTCCCTGAACTCTAACCGGGAGTCCGGCTTCTGTGGGTGGGGAGCCCCGCCGCCTGAGGTCTGCCCCTGCAGGTCACAAGATCTCGAGTCTCCCATCTCCCACCCGGGCCGAGGGAGCCAATCGCTCTTGAGCAGGCGAAGATCTGGGTGGAGAGAGGGGTCAGGAGATGTATCAGCCGCGGCCAAGCAACCGTCTCGCTCACTCCAGAGCTGCGGCCCGTGGAAGGGTGGGAAGGGGCGGCGGCCACGCCGGTTTCGCGCTTGTCCCGTGGCTGGCCAGGTTTGTGAATAAAATCAGAGAAGTGTGCAGGCGCGGGGTCCCCTTGCCCAGCTCAGGCCGCGCTTTGCCACCGGGCTGCGCGGAGCGGACCGCCGCGTGGAAGAACTCGAACCCTGGGAAGGCCGCGCGCGATCGTCCGCGCAGCATCCCCGCGGCTAGCTCAGCTCCGCTCTTCGCCAGTTTCGCAACTGACTTAATAATATTCTCATAATCATCTGAGAGCTCTCACTGCCCCGAGGCGAGGAAAACAGCATGAACAGGGACCATAAGAAGGCAAGGGAGGGGCCATAAGCGGAGGCACACCACTGAGATCAACACATCGCAAAACACGCAACGACGGCTCCCCGATTATCCGAACATTTTGGAGTGGAAAATCCCCGGAACAGGCGCTCTCCCCCCGCCAAGTGCCTCCTCCCAATTGTTTCTGGGCTGCTCGAAGGAGGTGGCCAAATAGCGAGGCAGACGAAGGAAGAGGCGGGGCACGAACTGTGACATTGTAACCAAGACCCACAGAGCCCGTCACTCGTACTTCGTAGAGGCTGCAGCCCAGGCTGCTGGGAAGGCGCCCAGGTGTTCGCGGAGGGGAGTGACAGACCCAGGCGGGGTCGCAGACGGCGGCTCGAAGACGTCGAAGAGGCTGAGCCGGCAGGTGGGAGAAGCCCACACGAGAGAAGGACAGGAAAACTGGAGGAATCCCGAATGCCCCTCTCCCAGCCCCCAGTGCACCTACGCCTGGAATTGTTCAAAACAAGGTGGCCCAGAACCTCGGGAGGGATGACAGGCTCCCAGAAATAGCTCTTCCAGGCAAGCGTGCAGCTCCGCCAGGGGCCAAGCAGAGTTATTGGGATAACTAGAGGAGCTCTGGGCCAGGAGTCTCCACACCTGGGTCCAGCCCAACCGGGGCCCTTCAAAAGCCCAGCAAGTCACATGATCTCTCGAGCCTACAGTTACACACTGTAAAAGTGTGTGTGTGAAGAGTCTGCATGATTCCTTGAGATCGTGTCCCACCCTCACCTTTCAGAACAGGAGCTGAGAGGCCTGTATCCCCTTTCCCCGACCTAGGTCTCAGCCGCAGCCAGTGTGCAGCAGGGCCAGGCAGAGGCAAGGGCTGGCAGCCGCTGGTGCTCAGTAGAGCGTCTTGCCTGGCGTGTTAGAACTAGAGTATCTGGGCAGCAAATGCCTCAGCCAGTCTAACCCTGAAGCTGGGCAGGGGGCTGCGACCTGGGGGACCAGGAGAGCACTGCAAGGAAGGAAGCCACGTGTTCACATTTGCCATTTTAGAAATGAAGACATTCACCAGTTGAGAAGGAGTCACATGATGCCAATGCTGCTTTTCTCTCCATTTCCTTAGACACTAGTAGAGCTGGGCTGGTTGGAGCTGGTGGGTGGTAGTGTGGGGTGTCTATGAGTGGGAGAGAGATCTCCATGTAGCAATGAGCAAGCCTGGGGTAAGTGTAGGGTTGGCAAATAAAATAAATCTGCCAAATCTAGCAGCCCTAGGCATGTAAGTTTATCTGGATTCATGCAAGAAACTGTTCTCCAAGGCCCCTTTTTTTCTGGAGAGCCCTATCACCTAAGAAATTCTGATTCCAGGCCACTAGTCCCTGCCCAATTGCCTGTCCATGGTTTGAGCACTGGACCTCTTCTCTCTTTCCCAAGAACAGTGTGTTTATCCAGACCCAGCACATTAGATAGATCCCCTCGGTCTGAGGCCCCAGAGAGCAGCCCAGAGGACTTGCTCTCACAGGACATGAGCAGCCAGACCTGCCTTCCATCCTCTTCTGGCTTGGGAGGATAGAGAACTCTATCATGAGGATTCTGTGACAAGGGTTGTCCCCGGCCCTGCTCTATCTTGTCGCAGGAGCCTAGGTGAGCCCCTTCCCCTCTCTGGGCCTCTCTTGACCCACCTGTGGAATGAGGGAGTTCGATTTACACCAGATTATTCCATAGACTGGAGGTTGCTGTTGGATAAAAGGGAGGATTCATCCACACGCACACCAGCCCTGCTGGGAGAGTGCCTGCAGGGGCTGCAAATTCCCTCCCCCCTGCTCCCAGCGCTTATCTACAGGGGATCTAATTCAGCACAGTGACTGAGGACGATCAGGTGGCAGCGGTAACCCAGTGGGGAGCTAGACCAGGCCTGGAGATCCAGGTGGGAGACTACACCACCCCCAACCACCTTCTCTCTGCCCAAGAGTCTGCAATGTGCTCTCCATACCCTCTCATAAGTAGGCGAATGTGAGGGCTACTTTTACATATTAATCAAGAGGTAGGTGTTTTTAATCTCAACTTTAGAGAGAAAGCAACAGGCATGAAGAGTTTATCCAAGGTGACAGAGCTGGTGAGTAGTGAAGCCAGGATGCAGTAGCCTGATTCCAGGATCCTTGCTCTTAACTACTATGCACAGCGGGAAACTGAGGCTGGGGACGGGAAACAACATGCACATCTTCATAACAGCCTTGTGACAGCAGACTGCAGCTGGCTCTCAGACCTCGCACGGCTGAGCTTTGACCACTGCGCGGCGCTGTCGGGGCAGCAGCCTGCCCATCCTCTCAGCTCTTGCCCACGTCCAGTGCCCATCTCCCTTTTCACCCCCAGAGGTTGAGATGGGCCCAGTCTGAGCTAGTGGTACTCGTTGCTGGGTCCCTGGAGGGAGGCCAGGGGAGAAAGAGGCCTAATGGAACGGGCAGGAACGCGGCTGGCGAGAAAAAGGGCACAGGACCAACCTTATGAGCACAGGATGCTGAGAGATGGAGGCAACACTGGCCCGGGGCTAAGGTCAGGGTTCACTGGAGGTCTCCGTGGGGGTCCTTGCTGTCCGTCTGTAGAGCCTACAAGTCCCGCCAGAAAGTTGGGGGGCTGCCCTGCAGTGCGACTGGGGGTGCGGGAAATAGAGCGAGGGATTCCCAGACCCACGAGCAGATACCCACACAAATGCAGGGTTCCCACAGGAAATAGAGAAATTCACCGAGGGCGAGAGAGAGACAGACTCAGAGACTGAGACAAGCGGACACCAAGATAGAAAAAGGTCAGAGTAAAGCAAGCTCGGGACGATGGACCGGTCGGCGCTCGCAGAATGCGGCCGTAGCGCCGCAGAGAAGCTTCGGGGAGGGGGCGAGGGGCAGGCGGCGCGCTGCCTGGATCTCCCCGCGCATCGGTCTGGAGTCCCGCAGCGCGGCAAGGGATGGGTGACAGGGTCCTGGCCTTGGAGGGGAGGAGAGGGGCGCCGCCGGAATCGCTCACCTCTCCGAGGCCCGAGGCTGAGAGTGCCAAGTTCGCTCCTCGCGATCACTCAAGTGCGTCTCCCCTTGGGCCGGAAGCCGCTCGGGCGGCGGCGGGCCCCGCTCTCCTCGGGCGGCGCTGGTCTGGGCGTCTCAGGCTCCCGCTCCAGCTCCGACTGCGCTTCGGCCTTGGTGGCCCGGGCGCTGTCTCTGCCTTGAGGCGACGATGGGTGGGCGCTGTCGCTCCTTCTCCCGGCTCCCGCTGGCGCCCGCGTGAACCTTAACATCCAGGGGCCGAACGCACTGAAGGCAGCGGCTCCAGGGAGCGAAAGGTTTGCGGGATCTGCGGGGAAGAGGAGGACTCGCCTCCGGCACCGGAGCCGAGCTCCCGCCGCGGCGGCTGTTTGTTCCCGCCGGGCCCCTCCGCGGAGACACTCCGCCCGCCCCCTCCCGCCCCGCCCCACCCCGCTGAGGGAGCTCCGCCCCGGGCTCGCGCTCTTCCGCCTTGGGCAGCCGCTGGGCGGGAGGGACTAATACCCGGACCCCCCCCGCCCCGGGGGGACTGGGGCCGAGACCGGCCAGGGTGAGGGGAGGCCTCAGCTCCTTCCGCCCGCGCCCCGGGTGCAGGCCCCCGCTCGGGCTCCCGGGGCAGCGGAGAGAGCCGCGGGTCGGGTACTCCCCGAGAGGTGAGAGCGGCCGAGTCGGGCCACGAGGGGGCGCTGCGAAGCTGGGGGACACCCCTCCCTGTCCGCCTCAGTCCCCCGCCCCCTCCCCGCCCGCGCGCAAAACACACTCGCCCCAGAGGCAGCGCGGCGGAGCCCGAGCCGCGGCCGGAGCGGAGCCGGAGAGCGGCGGCGGCGGCGGCACCATGACCCTGGGCAGCTGCTGCTGCGAGATCATGTCCTCCGAGAGCTCCCCGGCCGCGCTGTCCGAGGCCGACGCAGACATAGACGTAGTGGGCGGCGGCGGCGGCGGCGGCAGCGGTGGGGGGGAGCTCCCTGCCCGTTCCGGGCCCCGCGCCCCCCGGGACGTGCTCCCGCACGGCCCCGAGCCTCCCTCGGAGGAAGCCGAGGCGGACGCAGCTGAGGACGAGGAGTCGGGCGGCTGCTCGGACGGCGAGCCCCGCGCTCTAGCGCCCCGGGGGGCGGCGGCCGCAGCGGGAAGCCCCGGGCCAGGCGCGGCGGCGGCCCGGGGCGCGGCGGGGCCCGGGCCGGGACCGCCGTCGGGGGGCGCGGCGACGCGGAGCCCGCTGGTGAAGCCTCCCTACTCGTACATCGCGCTCATCACCATGGCCATCCTGCAGAGCCCCAAGAAGCGCCTGACGCTGAGTGAAATCTGCGAGTTCATCAGCGGCCGCTTCCCCTACTACCGGGAGAAGTTCCCCGCCTGGCAGAACAGCATCCGCCACAACCTCTCGCTCAACGACTGCTTCGTCAAGATTCCCCGCGAGCCGGGCAACCCGGGCAAGGGCAACTACTGGACGCTGGACCCGGAGTCGGCCGACATGTTCGACAACGGCAGCTTCCTGCGGCGCCGTAAGCGCTTCAAGCGGCAGCCGCTGCCGCCGCCGCATCCACACACGCACCCTCACCCGGAGCTGCTGCTGCGTGGCGGGGCTGCGGCGGCGGGGGACCCCGGCGCCTTTCTGCCGGGTTTCGCCGCTTACGGAGCCTACGGCTATGGCTACGGGTTGGCTCTCCCGGCCTACGGCGCACCGCCGCCGGGCCCGGCCCCGCATCCGCATCCACACCCGCACGCCTTCGCTTTCGCCGCCGCCGCCGCTCCTTGCCAGCTGTCGGTACCCCCAGGCCGTGCCGCCGCGCCTCCACCCGGACCTCCGACGGCCTCGGTGTTCGCAGGCGCAGCCTCGGCTCCGGCCCCTGCGCCTGCCCCGGGCACAGGGTCGGGCCCGGGCCCCGCAGGCCTGCCCGCCTTCCTGGGCGCGGAGCTGGGCTGCGCCAAAGCCTTCTACCCCGCGTCGCTGAGCCCTCCCGCAGCCGGCACCGCGGCTGGTCTGTCCACCGCACTCCTGCGCCAGGGCCTCAAGACGGACGCGGGCGGTGGTGCGGGCGGCGGGGGCGCGGGGGCCGGCCAGAGGCCTTCCTTCTCCATAGACCACATCATGGGCCACGGCGGCGGCGGGGCAGCACCCCCGGGCGGAGGCGAGGGCTCCCCGGGATCGCCGTTCGCGGCGGCGGCGGGTCCTGGCGGTCAAGCCCAGGTCTTGGCCATGCTGACTGCCCCAGCCCTGGCTCCAGTGGCCGGCCACATCCGCCTCTCGCACCCCGGGGACGCGCTCCTGTCCTCAGGGCCTCCGTTTGCCGGCAAAGTCGCCGGTCTCAGTGGCTGCCACTTCTGACCGCGTCGGCTCAGGGCCAGTTAGGCCCGCACTCCTAAGCCTCTCCCGGGAGCTCCTGCGGTCCCAGAGGAACTCAGGGAGTCTATTTATGAAGAGTCGCCAGACCTTGGGCCGGCGCGCGTGACTTGGCACTTCAGGCTCCACGCTCAGAATCTCGCCGACAGTTGGGACGAAGCGGGCTCCATCGCTCAGGGAGAGGCCCGGGTCTACGCGACGAGTTCGCAAGCCACGATCCGGTTCCAATTTGAGCAGTATAACGGGGGCGGGGGGAGTCTTCGCTTTCTCCCGGCAGCCCCGGAAGAATGCTGTCCCGGAGAGAAGCCTGCCCAGGCCCCGCGGGTCCCGCCAGAAACACCAACTGCGCAGAGGGGTCTCTCTTTCTGCATCCCGCTCGCTCCTTCCTCGGCTTTGAGGCCCTGCTTGTCCAATATTATAATTTAAAGATACCTATTATCCGCTTTGTGCTCAAAAGAAGAATTCAACTTTTTTTCCTTGCTGTTCTCCAAGGAGGTTCCTTCTCTCTGAAGCCTATAAAGGAGTGTCTACACAGGCGAAGCTGAACGAAGAGGTGAAGCGAGGGGTCTCCACAATCCATGCGGAGTCCCACCCCGCCGAGAAACATCCTCCCTCTTTTGTGTTGGGGTGCTTTTGAAGGAACTTTTCCCCTTTCCCGTGGCCGGCTGGGTCCAGCCACCCAGGGCCAGCAGTCCTTTTAGTGCTCTGCTCTGTCCCAGGCCCTGGGATATTTATTGTAGCTAAAAGCAATGAGGTTTGGGTGGGAGAGGAGGTCTGGGTCAGGGGCTGGAGAGGTGGGGGTGGGGTGGGTGAGGGCACATCCTGTGGCAGGGGGTCCTGTAATTATTTGTAAATATCTGTACAGCGGGCTGCTATCTGCGTTCTCTGTCCACTGGGTGTGCATTGATTTAGACTTCTCTACTGTGGGGAGACTCCGAAATCGTCTGATGGTTTGTGTGGAAGAAAAGAAAAATGTCTCCCCCCACTCCTCGTTGGTGTCAATTGAATAAATGTATGTGAACTCCGGCAGTCACCAGCTCGGTCTGCTTGCCTGCACTCCCCTGCCCGGGTTGGGGCTCTCCCAGAAGACCCCGGGCTCTCCGGCAGTCCAGGCAGGCCGAGGCCAGCTTGGGCTTATCAGATGCAGGGGACCCTGGCCTGGGCCTTCAGCTGTTAATGGGCCAGGACTCTGGGAAGCCCGTGACCCTTCCAGCACTTTCGTTTTCGCTCTGGTCCTAGAAAGGTTTCTGCCTGGGGTTTTGCAGAGAGGTTTTGTTTCAAATGCACCTGGGGATTCTCATCTCCTTCCAGTTTAGACTTTCGCGTGGGCTGGGCAGATCTGGGTGCCCCTTGCTCGTGGACACTGTCCCTGTGAAGTACGGTTTGAGTGAATGAGTCTCTTGATGCATATCCGTGTGCCTCTGTGTGCAGGGGCTTTTACGGAGCTTCAGATTTGTGTTCATGTCAGTCTGGGTTGACATGCATCCTTGCTTTTTGTCCTTTTACTTGGGAGGGGTGAGTTGTGTTTCACAATGTTTGTGGTTTTTATTTCTACATGTGTCCGTGAACGTGTGCCTCTGTGTTTGTGATTCTCTGTCACTGTCTCTTTCTGTGTCCCTAAGGGGAGAAGGGTTTTTCGGCCACTGTAGGGCCTTCTTTGGATCCCCCGCCGTCCTGGCACATGGAAGAGTCAGAGTGAAAGGACTGAATTGGGGACTGTGAACCGCCTCTCTCCTGCAGCTGAGAGGGTGAGAGGTGTGCTATGAGTGAGGGAGAGCGTCAGTGTGGTCTCCGTCTGCTAGGCCAACCTCCGCAATCCTGAGTCATGCTCACAGCCGGGGCCTGTTGCCTGCGTGCAAGGCCACTGGGCTGCTGGAGGCTTCCATCAGCTCACTGAGCCTCCCAGCTCGCTGCCCGACTCCCAGTGGCCAGATTTGCGAGCGTTTTGGGTGAGAGGTGATGCTTTGGGTGAAGCAAAGATGGTTTCTTAGCTCTTTTCTCTGTACATTCAGCTGAGAGAGGGAGAAATATGGAGGTGCGGAAAGAGGCCATTTAGCTTTCACAGAAGATAGACACGTGCTGAGGGTGAGCATTGGGAGACAAGTGACAGAGAGACAGAGAAAGAAGAAGAGAACCAGATGCAGAGAACTTGTGAGGGGCAGGCAGGGAGAAGCCATTGAGACCTCTTTTGCCAGATCCCCAGGCATCAGCAGTAGTAGGAAAGAAGGAGGAGGTAGAGGATGGAGTGTCCTATGGAAGAGGGTTGGAATCAGGATCAGGGTGGAGAGAATGCACCGGGGCTGAGGAAGAGTGGCTGGGACTCCTAAGTCTCCCAGCCCCTTCCCCAGTGGAGGAGAGACAAGGTAGGAGGGCGTATGGTAAACGCAGCCCCTCTGCCAGAGGAGAGGTGCCCTCCCCTCCATCTTGTTGAGACTACGGGAGTGAAGAGAGATGGAATGCAGTGGGCCACCTTCCCACGATTTTATCAAATAAGTCCAGGAGAAGTAAGGTTAGATTCAATGGTAAAAAAAAAAAAAAAGAGGGAAATGTCTGCTGATCCTGGGATAATGGTCTCTGGCTGTCTGCTTAGTTGGCTTACATTGCTGAGTTTCATTTCATTTTCTTTTCACTTGAGGAAGGTTGAACATGACTGTGTGTGTTTGCCGTTAATAAAGCACTTTGTAGCCTACGTGATCTCATTTACCATGACTATGTCACTCCCAGATATTAGGTTGGATCTTTGAGTAAAATGTTTATTAGTTGGTTTTTCCTCTGTAGCAGAGAGAAAATTAAGTCAGCCAGAATTCATCTCTGATGGTGGATAGACTGGTGAGATACTTCCACAACTAGATTCCTCAGTGTGGCTTTGTGAAAGTGTGTGTTTGTGTGAATTTATCTGAGCACATTGCTCAGTGTCTATGTGTGTGTTAGAGGGTCCGTATCAGGAAAAGGTAGAAATAAAAGACTTGCGGAAGAGTGAGACGCACCCTTCCAGGGGCTTCTAGGGAGCTTGGGGCCCCAGACACATGACTCAGACCCCAGTTTCCCCATGGGTCAAGAAAGCTAGGTCTGGGCCAGATATAATTGTGACCGAGGACTAGGGGACAGAAAGAAGCCACTGATGCCCAACTGGCCTTTAAAAATACCAGAAAAAGAACTGCTGAGCTATCTGTGCTGCTGAAGGCGAGGAACAAGGGAGGGTGTTTGGAATTCCGGACTCCTTTAGGTGCGTGGGCTGGGAACCTGTTAACCTGGCAGGGACCTACCTGGGACCTGGACTTTAGAGGGGGCAAAGGAGAAAGATGAGGGAATTGCAGGTTTGTATGGTAGAGTCCTCCCACTTTCTTTTCTTTTCTTTTTTTTCCAGACCAGAGGGTCTGTAAGTGACTCCCTCCCACAGGGTGGGTGTTCAGTGTAAGGCGGCTCCTGGGAGGAGAAATAGACCATCCCATCTGGAGCTGTTCCTTGGGTTCCCTCGCTGTCCGGGTGGAGACAGCTGAGCTCCTGCCCCCGCAGGCCCCAACAATCGGTGACAATAATAAGAAAATATCCAGGGCACACCTTCATCTCTCGAGGTGAGAAAAAAATGCTAAGAAATCGGCCCGGGGTTCAGAGAGTGCTGCTGAGAGCGGGCAGTTTAAAGGGGAAGAAAATTGGCGAATTTCACTGGTCAATTTCACTTCATTTCGTTCAATTTCGTTCAATTTCATTCCTTTTCATCCGGCGCCTGGAGGCCCGAGGCCACAAGGAGGGGGAGGGGGTCTTTCCGGGCAGAATTTCCCCCATCTTGCAGATTTACTTTCTATGGCTGAGAACGGCCTTGATTCTCAAACTTTGACGCACGTCTCTCAGCCACCGCTAAGGGCAGACATTTTATTTTACTTTATTGAAGGGTATTTGGTTTGGGCGATCGAGGCACGTCGGTGAGCCTCTCCCCACTTCTCTCTTGCAGCCCAATTAAAGTGGTTAATTCTTTTCACCGCTGATTCCTCCCCATCTTTCTTTCTCCTGGGGCTCCCCGGACCACCCAGGAGCGGGAGTTAAGGTGGGGGCGGACACTTCCCCTCCATATCCAATTTGTTCTCGCCACAGCGGGCGCGTCTTCGTGGTTACAAAGCGCTTTTCCCCTGATGACTTTTTTCCCCTTTTCAAAAACGCTTCTCTCTCTTCCCTTCAACTAGCAGCTCCCCCCCACCCCCACCCGAGGCCCACCCCTCCTCCCTCTCCGCTCCGGTTTATTTAAACTTCGCCTCCTCCAGCGCCGCCGTAGCGCGCACTTAATGAAGTCGAAGGCTCGGTGAGCCCGGGTGAAGAGGGTTTGGAATCTGTTGAAAGGGGCGTTTTGTGACACTGATTGGGGCGGGGGTGGGGGCGGTCGCGGACCAGACAATGACCGATCAGGCGGGTTTTCCTCCGCATAGGGTCAGGCGAATAAAGGCGCCGACGCTGTTTAAACGAGGGACCTCGGGAGAGAAAGGGAGAAAAGATTTTGAGTATGGAGCGTGCCTCGTAGGATTTCGAGCTTAGAGGGTGGTGGGAGGAGGCTGCGCGCAAAGGGTCTTTATGGACCGGATTCGGAGTTTAATTCCAACCCTGCGCATCCCGCCAAAGAAAAACGAGGCAAGTCTGGGTTTGCGCCTAAATGATTCCGATACGTGGTCCAAATGGTCGTCTTAGCCAGGGCCTGGAGATGCGTCCAGGAGGACAGGCAGGGTGATCAAACCCAGCTTACATTCGTCCTTGGGGCTGGCGTTCTGAGATTTGTGGAGAAACGGTGAAAGGGAACTAAAGGTGGGCAGAGGTCGTAGGGATCATTCAGCCTCTTAAGCTTTTCGTCTATCAGAATATTTGTGAACAAAACAAATGTTAATTGGAGTTCCAGAGCGGAATTATTCTGTTCTTTAAGGTTAGCATAGACACGTGCCAATACAGAAAGCTGTGGGGAGGACAGATGTTCCCAGCTCTGGTTTCAGGAACGAATTTTTCCGCGAGCTAGTGGGCGCGGCGCGGCGCGGGGCGGAGCGGGCGCCGCCTCCTTTCGTAGCCGAGCGAGCGGTGCGGCCGGAGAATGCGGCCGCTCCCAAGGCCCGGAGGCTCCGGACTGCTGCAGAAGGAAGGCGGTCTCCTCTGGTGCCTGCGCCCCGGGGCTGGACTGGGCGCCGACACCCTCGGGGTTATTTCCGATCCTCACTTCGCTCCCAGCTCTGAGCCAGGGTCTCTGCGGAGCGCTCTCTTTTCGCTCCACACGAACTCTGAGCGGAAGTCGCTCGCTCTCTGCGCCTTTGCTTTTCTTCATGCGGCAGGTTTCGGCGCCAGGTGCCCTCCTCCCGGCCACGCCAGCCTCTGCGCCGCAATTTTGTCTTCCTGGAAGGTGTCGACAGAGTCCGGGTCTTCACCCTGTCCCCGTGTGCCCCCCATCCCCCCGCCCAGCTACTCGCAGATGCGCGGCTCTCGCGGGGTGCGCATCAGAGCCGGCACGCGCGCGCGGGCGACCGCGGAGATGCACGGAGCTGCCCTGCAGGGGTCCCGCGCGTTTCGCGGTGGGGAGCTGGGGTTTTGGAGATGTGTGCTCCCCCCCCTCCCGCCCCCACGTTGGAAAATCGCCTGAGGCTGGTCTCACCTCTGGGGCATTTCTGTCTACGCAGAAAGAAGTATCTTTGCAATTGCGGTTGCACGGATCTTAGAACTGGGAAGGACGAATTATTGGGGGAACAAAACATTTAAATCCATCCTTAGATTCCTGAAAATCACTGCGGTCCTGTAAAGCGTATTTCAAAAGATCTATCTAGATACTGCCAAACATGTGTGTGAGTCGGGGGTGGGGGCGCTGAGGGAACGGGAGTGGGGCTTATTATGCAAGTTAATCACCGCCGTTTACAGAGGGGCCTCGCTTTGCGCCCCCCTTGCCTAGCAGGTGTTGGTGCTGTTCGGGCTCCTTGACTTAGATGCCCCATCCCATTCAGATGCAGATGTGCCGGTCCTGGCTGGGTGTGGGGGGACCACCTGCCCTCCGCCTCATCTGCTCCTTCCCTCGGGGCCACCTCTTCTCCTGGGCCCTGTGGGTTCGCGTCTCAACTGCGAGTTCCATGCCAATGTCCCAGTCTTTTGGGGCTAGTTCTGTCTTCCCCACGAGTCAGCCAGTCAAAGAGGGCAGCTGGTGAGATTATCACTTAAATTAGCCTCAGACCCAGACAGCAGGACCCTGAGGATCGTAGGGTTCCACTTCCTGCTTTGGAGCGGAAGGGACCAGGCCGAGATCACAGAGCGGATCAGTTGCAGAGCCGGGGAGTGGATCCAAGGACCTGGACTCCGGGTACAAGGAATAGGATCTCTGGGCTAGATACACCGGTGCGCCGGCTTTGCGCCCAGTTCCAGACGCCTCGGCGGCCCCAGCCAGCCACGCTTTGTGGACCCCCAGGCAGGCGGCAGGATCGAGGGCCAGTCCTTTTTGCAAACCCGTGGGTCTTCGATATAGAATGCCAGGACAGAGGGACTGTGAAGCCGCTCCTGGTTCTGATGCGCCCCAGGCGCAGCTCTGGCCTCTGATCGGCGCACCTCGGTCCCGCTGTCCGTCTGTCTGTTGACCGTCTGAGGAGTGTGAGGCCAGCGTCAGGGCTCTGCCTGTTTGAGGAGTTACTTGGTAAGGATCAAACACAGGCGAGTTCTTTTGCTTCCAGCCAGGGAGATCTCTTTGTTCTCTGGCTCCTTCCTTCCTTCCACAAATATTGATGGGGCACCTACTGTGTGCTGGGCCTTGTATTGGAGGTACAAGCAGCAAACATCTGCCTAGCGTCCTTACAAGCCGTCTAACTCAGTAGTTGAGAACTGAAGGGAAAGGCAAAACAAGTGATTATCACCATTTTGAGGTAAACAAATGTTTGGTGTTTCAAGGGTTAAGGATGGTCGATTTCCACTTTATGATGATGGTTCAGGTATCACATCCCATAGATGTGATGTGCTTTTTGGGAATTTGGGATCTGTGACTGTGTATGTTTGTGTGTGAGAGGGGACCAGTGTGTATCAGTGCGTGTGCTTGGGCGTGAATATTTGTGAGTGACTCTGTGTGCTAATGTGTATATTTGTGACTGTGGCAGTGTGAGTCGGAGAGTGTGGTCCCCCCTCAGTTGGCTGGGGCGGAGGCTGGAGGGATGTGGGTGTGGAGGGCTGGGAGGCAGGGTTAGGAATGGGTCTCTGCAGGGGTGGGGAGGAAAAGGCCTGAGTTCGGAGCCTCTTCGCTTATTCTTCTAGCAAAGACTAGAATCTTCCACCTTCTCTCTACTTCCTTCCCCAGTGCAGACAAAGCTGGGAATACAGAGCACCCAGTGAAGGTGCTGAGGGGGCTCGGTGACTTGACCAGCAGTGGAGCAGGCTGGCCTCCTCCAGAAGCTCCTGCTTCCTCCCTTTCCTGCTGATCTTCAGCCCCTTTAGCCTGCCTTAGGTTCACATGGATCCAGGTTGTTCTATAGTTGTCAAGGGGTTCTACTGTCTGGCTTCTGACCTGTTCTCCTGCCAGGTGCTGCCAGCTCCCTTCCCTTCAGCCTGCACAGAGGGACCTCTTGTGGGCAGTCCTACAGGCTCTGGAGCCTTCCCTTCCGTCCCCAGGAAACTGTCCTCCTGCAGCAAGGAGGTGGGTGCAGTTTGTAGAGCCGCTAACACCGGAGCTTGCAAGGTTTCCAAGGCTAACATTGACCGGATGGGGAAGCAGGTTTGGAGGAGGGGTGAGGGTGGGGTTTGCCCAGAGTCAGTCAGCCAGATGCCAGATGTAAAGCTGGAGCCTGCAGCCTCTATGCACTTGCATCGATAATTAAAGCATTCAGCTAGATATTTTGAGGAAACTGAAAACCCAGCATCTCCCCTTGTACCCTCGGGAAATCTCAGTGTCGTCTGGACTGTGGATGCTTCTGAATCCTCCTTCCTTCCCAGAGGCAGGATGGGAGGAAAATCGAGATGGAGATGTGGGAGAGCAGACAATTATCAAGACAAATCAGCGATGAAATAGGTCGCCCTTAGGTCAACCAGGTGCTGGCGGACATCCAGAGGAGTGTGAGCGAGCAAGAGAGTCTTCCGGTCGTCCCATTCTGGGTTGCCACTCTGGGTTCCCAGGCTGAAGAAGGCGGCAGAATCCTTCCTCCAGGCCGTGAAGAAGGTTGGGCACCAGCTTGGCGGCAGGAAAGGGGTCGAGGGGAGTGGTCAGAGTTCGCAGTAAATCGCTGCTTTGGCCTTCAGTTTTCCCAGGCAGGAGCATCTTTCTCTCCCTGCTTCTATGAGTCTTGTTGG
>NC_060271.1:10995931-11184205 GCF_021613505.1 Equus quagga | reverse complement strand
CCCCCCCCCCCGACTCTAGACCTTTAACACAGTGGAGAATAGATGAAGAAAATCCGGGCCCTCTAGGCCCGAAGCTTCCCTGGCTGGAGCTATTCATTCCAGGTCGGGATGTGCTGGCCGATCTTTGGGGCTTTAGGGGTAGGGGTTGGGGGGTGGTGCAGGCCAGCGACTGCATCTGCTGGGCTTCAGCATAGGGGCTCTGGGTTATTCTTAGCCCTGGAAGGTATCAGAGTTTGATGCTCTTTCCTCCTCCCTCTCGGTCTTCATTTTAGCACCCACCCCGAAGATGATTAATTATCTAATACTGGGGGTAGAAAAGGGGAGGAGGGGAGAGGATTCCTGATTCTAGCCAGGGTGCTGACTCTCTGGGACATTGGGCTGGTACTGCTCGCCCTCAGTGAGCCTCAGTTTCTCTGTCTGAGAAATGGAGCTGGAATCTGTTAGCCTGGACTCGCCTCCTGGGTCTGGGGTCAGTGACTTCTCCCAGCTCCCCTCTCCAGTCTGTTGAAGCATTCTCCACCTTCCCTTGGCTGTCCCTCTGCAGTGAGGATGCAGGATGCAGGATGGGACAGTGCTGGCCTACCGCAGGTTGGCTGGGACTCCGGAGACACAGCCCAGGTGGCCGTCTCAGGGCTTCCACTTCGAACAGGAGCTGAGTGGAGGGGGCTTGGCTCCCTCCTTTCTGGATCCAAGGGGCTTCCCCCTAGGACCCTGAGATTTCTCCTTCCCTGGCAGGGCCATGGAGGGGTGACAAAGTCTCCATGGACACCCTGGTCCTTCGGTTCTGCATGAACCTGTCTCCTTGGTGGAGGGTGGGAAGTGAGAGTGAGGTGAATCCCCACCTGGCAGCCTGCCGGTTGTGTCTCTGCCCTGGTGCCCTGGCACTGGGATGGGGGGCCTGGGGTAGGAGGCCAGCCCCCAGTGTGAGAGGGAGCCTCTGCCACAGCGCCCTTTGACTCCTGTCTCTGTTCACCCTGACCCCTCTCCGTTTCTGGGAAGCCCTGGGGAGTGTTGGAGTGTTTAGCCCGAGGTGAGAGAGGCAGGACACTCCCTGGGAGCTGGAGAACGAACCTGTGCACGTGGTGGTCGTGGTGTGGGGAGAACAGTCCCAAAGCCGGAGCGGGGAAGGGGCTCGGCTCTGCCTCCTTCCCCCGGGGTCCGCAGTCCCAGGCCAAACTGGAGAACTTCAGATTTTGTGGGGTCGGAGCGGGAGCTACCCAAACCCTGGGGGGGCCGGACCGCCGCTCTTGGAGACAAGTCCGCACCGTGGGTGTTGGCTGACAGAGGCTCCGGGGACTGGGGAGGGGCTGGAGGGGAAGGACCGAGCTCTGTCGTCGCTCCCCCTGGAGCTGGGGCTGGAGTTTCCCGACTCGTCTCCTCAGCGCCTGCATCTAGGATTCTCCCTCTCCGATGCGCTCGCGCACCCAGCTGTGTTCTGCGAGCAGAAGGAGCCCCAAAGATGCGTGAAAAGAATGTTCCGAAGCAGAAGCAATTCCTGAAGGGCGAGGCGCGGGACCTGAGTGGCGAGGCTCCCTGCCCGAGCCTGAGAGGAGCGAGGTTCCTGAAACCCGCCCCACCCGCATCGCGAGCGCCGGCGGGGCCCAGCCACCTGGGGGCGCCGCTGGCCCCGGAGTACCCGGAGCTTAGGCGGCGCTGACTGAGGCGACACCGCCCTGGTCAAACCCTCCGTTAGAGGCTCACTCTGCAAACCAGGACGCTCTGGCCCCAAAGCGGGCAGACCCTACACTAAAGGGAAGACCCGGTGCCAATGGGGCGACCCAGCTCTGAGCAGGCCCGACCGTGCGCTAAGAGGCAGGACCCTGAACTGACCGCGGCGGATCCCTGCTCAGGACACGTGCTTGGGCTGACCGCGGTGGCCCTGTGCTCTCGGTCTCAAGGCTTACCTGCACAGATTAGGGGCTGAGGCTGTCCAGTCCTTGTTGTGGATTCCCTAGCTCTGACTCCCAAGCAGGCTCCCCACCCCCGCACTGGTCGTTGCTCCATCCCTCTCCCCTCTGGCCCTTTAGGGCAGTTCTGAGACAGAGGTCCTTTGAAGAGAAGCCTGGACACACCCTGCAGCTCTGGGACAAGGAGTTTACAACGTCAAGAAGGTGGCTGAGGGTGGGGAGGGAGGCTTCCTGAAGGAACCTGAGTCTGTGGAGGCTGGGGCATCTTTGGGGTGGGGCTGTGAGTGCCTTGCTGTGTCTATGTTCCCAACCCAGCCACAGGCCTTGCTCCACCCCTCCACCTCCATGCACATTGGCAACTCTATCTTGGGGCAACTCCATCCTCTCTTGGGCCCAGTGTCCCTCTCTGTGAAATGAAATGAGCTCATCATCAGGCTGTCCCTCAGATCTCTTTGCCCAGGATGGCAGCTGGCACAAAAAATAGCTGTTCATTAAAAGAATGATTCTAGGAGTTTAAGAGTCTATCCTTTGATGAACCCAAGAGCCAGTGATTCTGATTGTCCCTTCTCTCCCTTTCTACCTGGTTCACTCCCAGCTCAGATGTCACCGCCTCCAGGAAGCTGTCTCTTGCCTCTGCCCCCACCTCGCCCAAACCTGGGGTTAGATCCTGTCCTTGGTGCTTTTAAAGAATGTGTTGGGGTGTATTATTTTCTGCTTACCACTCTACCTCCCTCACCAGACTGGGAGCTCCCTGAGGGCAAGAGTTGGATCTGATGCACTACTGTGTTCTCGGTGCAAGGCCTGGCACGTGAGTGAATGAACGCACCATGTGTGTGGAACTGCTCCAAAAGTGGGTCGCATTGCCCAAGGACAAGTGGAGTTAATGTTATTCAGAAGTTTGACCCTTAATAGAGCAATAATGGTCTCTGGCGCCCAGCATGGTTGGGAAGAGGGAGGAGGGACCCCAGTGTCCAGGGCAGGGCCTGAGCCCCAGTGTAGCAAGATAACCTGAAGGAAGAGAGGGGACGGGGCCTTTACTCATGTTCAGTTCTTCTCCATTCTCGTCTCCATTCCAAGGGAGCTGGGGCTGGCAGGCACCTCTGAAGGCAAAGGAGGAGGCCAGAGAGACGCATCCCCACCATCCCCACTCTCCACTGTGCAGCGGCTGTCCAGGGAGCAGGCCTGTGCTTCCAGAGCTGCGCAGAGAAGACAAGTGCTCCCTGCCCAAGGGCACAGGCTCCCAGGGCTTGTTGGAGGTGGGCAGGGTGGGAAGAAGAGAGAGTGGGCAGAGGGAGTGGCTTTCCAGGTGTGGGACAGAGGCTAACTCAGCTGGGACCACAAGAGGTATCTTTCAAGGGGGTTTCAAGACTCATCTTCTTTTTAACTCCTTCGTGACTTCTAGTCTCATCTGGCTACCCGAACTACAGAGACCTAGAGGATAAAATATATGGGTTGGAAACTCAGACTGGGCAGAAATAATCTCAGAGAAGGGGACTTGAGGCCCCAGTGTGGGAAAGCACTAGGTTCTCCCCCAGCACCCCCCTGGATCACTAATTTTCCTTAAACATGCATCCTCTGTGTGGACCTGAACCAGGCTGAGGTCATAGAGCTGAATTGGACAGGCAGGTCCCTGACCACCGAGTCCTTCCCATGCGGCAGGCATTCACTGGCCCTCCTGTGGCTGGGCATCACTGGACTAGGCGCACTGTAGGGGTGGGGGGAGGTTGGGTGACAGGAGGGGAATTTATCCAACTTCCTACCCCTGTGGAAGCTCGGAGTCTGAAGTTGCCAGCTCTTGGTACTTCAGGTCAGGGGCAATGAGGTCTGTGAGGGGAGAGCAGGCACAGGAGACTTCCTGGAGGAAGTGGCGTTTGATCTGAGCCTTGAAGGTTTGGGCGAATTTGGACAGTAGAAGGTTGGGTGTGAGGGGAGGGCATCCAGGGCATGCCATCCTTTATGAACAAAGGCATTTGAGAGAGCCAGGGTGAGTCCAGAGTTAACTTAAGCTAAGAAGTCTACCCTGCACTCCTCCTGTAGCCACAAGGACTCCCCTCTGTATAATAAACAGTCCCCAAAGTCTTAGTAGTTTAACAAATAAAGATTATTTTTCATCCATCTCATAATCCAAATGTCAGATCAGTGGTGGTGGCAGTGTGGGGTACTTTGCTCCCCACAGTCACTCAGAGACCCAGGTCCTTTTGTCTGGGGGCTCCATCATTCTCTAGGGGAGGAGTTCTTATCTTTTCTTGTGCCCTGCACCCCCTTGGGCAGGCTAGTGAAGCCTATGGACCCCCAAGAATAAAGATTTTTTTCAAAATCCAATTTGCAGGACTATAAAAGAAATCAATTATATTGAAATTCAAGTATCAAAATATTTTTAAAGTTTTGTGATAGTATGTGTGAGAAAACAATAGAATACATTTCTGATATAATAATAATATAACAAATTAAAAAATAGCCATGGGATTAACAGTACAATTGCAGAATGTTTTCCTCATAAATGACCTTTTGATATTTCTGCAACAACTTAACATGATATAGAAAAGTACCTGCGATTTCTACAAGTGGAAAAACGACAGCTTTGAGGAATATTACTGTGGTTTGTTGCTTCCCTTCATAATTGAATAAAATGCTGAATTTCAGTTTAGAGTTTTGTAAAAAGAAAGATAAAATTTTTCCCATCCAAATTTCCGGAGCTCCCACGTAACAGATCCTATTATTGACCACTGGGGGTTGTGGAACCCGGTCCTTGGCTCCTGGCATCCTCTGCTGCATCTTCTAAACCCAGTGGAGGAGGAGAGAGAATGGAGGATTCTGGGAGAGATTTTTTTAAAGGGCCGGGTCTGCAGGTGGCAAATATCACGTCTGACCACTTCCCTTGGCCAGAACCAAGTCACATGGCTCCACTTAGCTGCAAGGGAGACTGGGAAATATCATCTAGCTGTATGTGCAGGAGGAAAAGGAACAGCGAGAGGAATAAGTTCACATATGCCATCCTTCTATTCCTGGGTGAAGTCACCTGAAACCAAACATAGCAGATGCTTAGAAAATAAACATTGACTTGAACATCTGAATCAACGATCTTCTTTCCCTGGAGGTTTCTTGCTCCTTATTGCCTCTGTCTTCATTCCTCTATCCACCCATCTGTCCTTCAGTCAGTCTGTCATGCTTTTGCCCTCTCAGTCAACTCAAGTCCTTTGTGGGATGAGGCAGGACACATAAGCATACAAAAGTATTAATAATAAAATCTTGAGGTTGGCCTGTCTACCCTGAGTCTCATGACTTCTCCCCTACTGGCAATCTCCATCCATGAGGAGGCTCCCAGACTGCCCTAGGAAGCATTTCCACCCCTGTTGTCTTATTTAGTCCTCACAGGGCCTTGAGATGGGCATGTGTAGCCATGATGTTCTGGAAGAGACTTGGTAAAGTCTCATGGCTGCTGCAGGGTTGCACTGTCAACGGCAGCATCAGGACTGATCTCCTGACTCCATGGGTCCACGTGCTCCCTTCCCCCCGGGGGCTATGAGGTCTTCTTTCCCCCTGTGTCCTGTTCCTCCTTGGGCCTCCGGTCGGGTCCTGTTGCAGGGTCGGCTGAGGGAGGTGTGCTCGCCTCTCCCCCTGCTCTGCACATTCCAGGCCCCAGGGAGGAGGCCCGAGGACTGGCAGCAGTTTAGATGTGCACAGGGCAGGGCCTGCTTTTCACCAGGGCTTGCCGAGGCTGCAGGAGAGACTGCAGTCCTGAGTCCTTTTATCCCCTCTTGCTGCAAGAGAGCTCCTGTCTCTCATCTCTCAGCACAGCCGGGGTCTCCCTCGGGCCTCCGTCTTCTTATCCATCCTTCTCAGACATCCTTTTTTCGCTCCACCCACCTCCATCCCTCGTCTGTCTCCCTCTCTTTCCTCCTTTATCTCTCTGACCTATCTCTGTGTCCAGGCTGCATCTCCTCATCTGGGACAGGCCCAGACCTCCATATGCAGGCGGCTCTGCAGGGCGCCTTCTGGCCTCAGGCTCACTCTGTGGCCACCACTCCATGGAGCCTCCTGGGCCCCCTGCCTCAGCACCTCCAGGAAGGGGGCTAAGGCTGATCCCTGTCTTCACAGACCTGGTGACCCTGGAGGGCCCCGGAGAGGCTGGCAACCTGTGTCTTCCTCAGACGCTCCACTGCCAACTTCTGCTGCTCTGAGCCACTTCCTCGGTGACTAGGGGTGAGCACCTGTTCCCGCATCTCTTCTCCTCTGGCCTGATGCGCCCCAGTTTCTTCCTCTGCCCTCATGACCCTCACCCCCTCTTATCCCCTGCTCCCTCACCTCTTTTAGAACTGCTCCCCACCATTGCTACATTAATGGCGGGGTGGCATGGGCATCTGGTTTCTGATGTGGTTGCTCTTGGCTAGTTATGCAGAGGGCAGCCCTACTCTGCAAAGACTCCTGGGGAGAGGGCGGGGTCTGCTCTGTACAAACGGACACAGAGAGGAGCATGCTAGTTAGTGTGTGAGCACATGCACACCCCTCAACCCCAGCCCCACCCCACCGCACACACAGACCCAAACACACAGATGTCGAGTCAGAGGTCTAGGTACACATGCCAGGATGAACATCTTCAGACATATGCAGAAATAGAGGGAACAGCACAATGAACTCCTTACACACCCACCCCTTCAATAAAACAAAGATCAGATACAGGTACATCCAAGTGACAGCTTTAGCTCAAGTAAGCATTTAGCACAAGTCAGAGAAGAAATATATTTAGTACTTTTCTGTCTACACTAGTGCAGAGATGAGTGTGTAGATAATTGCCCCATAAATGGTTATGTGGGGAGAGCATATTCCGTGGACGTAGATATGGGCTGGGCGTGACTAGCAATCACTCACTTGTGCATTCTGCTTTACACAGAGGATCCTCAGCTATTGTCTTTGTGGCGTCTTGTGTATTGATGACAAGAGGTGTGTGAACTGGGTGGGTTGGGAGTCTGTGATTCATATCATGAGTGTTGGTAGGTGTGTCCTGAACAGAGAGCTGGGGGCATTTTGTGATGGTCGTTGTGTGTATAAAGAGGTGTCTGTCTGCGATGGTGAATTTGGCATGTGTGCCCATGTGTGCACGCCTGGGGCCAGCAGGAGAGGTGTGCAAGCGGCAGGAGCAGCCGAGAGGCAGCCAGCCCGGCTCTTGGGAGAGACACTCATGTGTGAAGAGCTCAGCTCTCGAAAGCGGCTGTTTAACAACTTGAGCATCAAATTATAGCCCACGTGGCCAGAGGTGTCAGTGGTCGCTGGTTGCTGTAAATACTTCAGTGCAATTGACAACAGCTTTTGGAGGGCTAAGTGAGATGAGGAGGGGGCGGCGGTGAGGGCAGCGCCTCCTGCAGGGACCCTTTGCCCTACAGTCCCGTCTCTGCTGGATCTAGTGCTGGTAAGGAGCGGGTATGGGGCGCCGAGCAGTGGGTCTGTAATGGGCTGGGCTTCAGAGCTAGGCTGGTTTGAATAAATCATCATTTACAGCTGGGTCACCTTGGGCAAATGATTTACCTACTCTGTGCCTCAGTTTCTCTAACTGAAAAAAGACAACCAGCGGAGATTGTAATACCTCGTGAGATCTTTGTGAGGAATTATAGGAACGTCTTTTGTCAGAAAGCACTTGTTGTGGTAATACAGACATTCGCTTTTACCGCCTTGTGCAGGATAATGCACGGGCATTAACACGGCGCCTCTCACATAGGAAGCCCTCGATAAACGTTAGCTCATGTCGTTAGCCTCTTGCTATTGTCTTCATAAGCCTAGACCCATAGCTGGAGATCCCACAGCCCTTCCAAATGTGCACGGAAAAAAGGCTTCCCAGAGGGCAGCCACTGGGTCTTTGTGGGTTTTCAGAGAAGATGTTTTTAGTCTCCAGTCTTTCAGAGCATCCTGCTGGACAGGATCTGAGAGAGTCTGCCCAGGGCGCTCTCTCTGTGGATCTGCCTGCCTTCATTAGAGCCTGGGCTGCTGTGTTCTTGAAAAGTCATGTGCAAATGGGTTTCTGCAAACTCAATCCCGTGTAAAATGCACTCGCAGGACTGAGGGCTTAAGGGGACCCTGCGGTGAATTCTTTTGTAAAGCCAAGACTCTCCTGAATGTATCTATTTTGTATTAGGATTTCTTGAGTGCCTACTATGTGCGAAGTACTCAACATCTCTTATTTAATTATAGCCTCATGACAAGCCTGTGGGGGATGACATCCTGATTTTCCAGAAGAAATAGATGCACAGAGAGTACCACTGTCCTACCCACAGTCACCCAGCCAGAGTGTGGTGGAGCTCTGGGATCTTGACCCCGCTCCTGCGAAAGCTCCTGCTCTTTCTGCTGTGCCTCCCTCTGCTCTGGTCTGCCTTCCTCCCTCTTCCCTCTCTTCCCTCCTTCCTTTCCTTCTTTTTTCTGCAATCACACAAGAATCTTTATTTTGCGTATACTACAAAGAGAGTAGTTTTAAGCCTAGGGTAATCAACAGTCTCGTAAACCGCAAAGACTTCAACAGTATTTAAAAAGTAGGAGCAGTGGCTGTAACTAGCCTCTGAATTTTTGAGAACACTCGTTAAAAACTTTTTCTTATGGACATTTTCAAGCACATGCAGAAGTAGTTGGCTTCCTCCTGCACCGTGTTAAGTGTTTCCTGATCAGATCCACTCGAGGAAGGAGGTTCCTAGCGGGATGGAAGGGACCAACTTCTCCGGCAGCCCCAGTCCCCAGGGCCCAAGTCACTTAATGGTCGCCAGACTATTTGCTGTCTTTTGTAAGGATGTGATGAGTCTGTCTGCTCCTCCTCCTAAAGCTAATAATCATTTATTAGTTAATAGTAATAACCGTGACCTTCTACAGTTTTCCATTCTCCAGAAGGACCTCTTAATGTTCATGTGAGTGGTCCTGATTCTCTTCCAGTTACTGGCTTTTGCATGTTGAGCTCAGCCGTGAGAAGTCCTGCCTGTGGTGATGGCGTCTGGGACAGGGGCTGGGCTGGAAGCAGCAGCAGAGAGTTCTTCCATCTCGAGGACGCCTCGGCTTCCAGGGGTGTTCCACTTTCTGCACAACATCTGGACCTCTGGTCGCAGGTCTGTTGGACGAGTCTTGAGCACTCTCTGCGTGTAGATATGGGAGTGTGCCAAGCACAAGTCTGCTGAGGGAGGTGAGTCCTTGGACCACGAGACCTGCCCTTCTGATGTGGGATCAAGTGCTCTGGCACCTGGGGCAGTGGCTTCTGAAGCGATTGGCTGAGTAGAGCAGATCAGCCGCAGCGTGGCAGGTGGCTGCCCATGCACACCCGCCGGCAGCTGCCTGGGTGGTCATTTTGTGGGATCATCACAGGAGCGTCTGGTGGGCTGGCGGCAACGGTAGACCACCACTTCACTCAGCGGCAAAGCCGTCTCTCTTCCTGCCAGCTCACACGCCCACCCGCCCTGTTTAACACAGGGCTGGGCAGTAACCGCCCCTAAGGAGCTCACACCCCAGGAAAGCTGAACAGTTTCTCCCAGAATTTTGAGACACGATTGTATCTCGGACTGGATCTTCTTTATCTTTGTGAGGTCTTGCCCCGTCCTCAGAGCTTGTCATAATTACAGAATTTGGTTTAGCCTTCGCCTCCTTTTAAATTGACTCTGCAGTGAGCACTGACTCACCCTGACCCGGCCATTTTCTCGCTGGGTTTCCTCAGTCCTACCAAATTATCTTTGAATGACAGTTGTTAATGAAAAATTTCATTGTTTCAAGTTCTGAACAATTTTGAGGGCAGTAAATGGCAGGATGGTTTTTGCTGGTTGAAGCTGTGTCTGTTCGCCATGTTGTGTTCTGCCTGTCAAGCAACCCCCTTCCAAACTATTAAAAAGATTTTGAGGGGGCCGGCCCTGGGGCCGAGCGGTTAAGTTCACGGCTCTGCTTTGGCGGCCCAGGGTTTTGCCTGTTCGGATCCTGTGTGCGGACATGGCGCTACTCATCAGGCCATGCTGAGGCGGCGTCCCACATAGCACAACCAGAGGCACTCACAACTAGAATATACAGCTGTGTACTGGGGGGCTTTGGGGAGAAGAAGAAGAAGAAAATATCGAACAACTACCCAAGATACCAATTTTGAGCAAAATAAGAAAATTAAAAATGATCTGACTGTAACCACAAGAATGATGCTGCTCAGCACAGACTTTTAGATCCGTGCAATTAACTGAGACATTTAAGGCACAATTGCAACATCAGATGGGCCCCATAAACATCATGGCTCCACTGATATGCTTCTGCCCCTTGCTACTACAGGGCATGTGTCAAACATCATGGTCTTCGTATGGTACACAGGGGTAAGTGGGAGGGGATTGTGGTCAGAGGCCCCAGGGCTGTGGGGACCAAGGATCACACCCACTGTGTAAGTGCCATGATGAGATTCAGCACAGGGCTGCCCACAGAGAGGGTCCCCCTAAACCAGCGGGGAGTAAGTTTAGAGGAAGGAGTGATTGCATCTGAACAGGGGGATTCTGGAAGGTTCCCTAGAGGAGCTGAGTTGAAGGCCTTAAAAATTTAAGAGACTCTCCATAAGTGGTGATGGAAGGGAGAGATAGACGTTATTATTGAGCACTGTTGGGTGATGGTGGCAGCACCCCAGAGAGAGGGGACATGAGCACAGAAGGACCAGGGAAGTCTTTTCACCATGTGCAATTGTTGAATTACTTTGTAACAAGTATTTTGAGAACAGGGACCCCACCCGCCTTATTGGTCACGGTATCCCAGCACTGCTGGGCACAGTAGGTCCTAGTCAGGTGCTGTCTCCAGCAGGGATGGTAGATTTGGATCCAGGGAGAGAAGAAAGGAGGGCTTTCCTGGAGGGGAAGCAGTGTGGGCAAAGGCACAGAGGTAGGAAAGCATGAAACATGTGTTGAGATCAATGAGGAGCCTGGTTTGTCTGGAAAAAAGGGCTCATGCCAGTGAGCTGTGGGCGATGGGGTTGGAAGGTGGGCAGGAATGCCACATTTTCCAGGTTGGGTTTGAGGCCACAACAGTAATTCCCTGCAGCCGGGCAGGGGAAAGGATTGGGCAGCGGAGGGGTTTGCTGTGTGGCCCATGGCGGGGTGGGGGTGGGTGGGCAGCAGGCTGTGACCACCTCCTTGAGTTTCTGTCCAGCTCCTCGTCTCTTCCGGTGTTATGCAACCGGGAGTTGAGGGGAGGGCCAAAATGTCTTTTTTTTTTTTCCTATGGGCAGACAAACAGACACACAGACATCAATCCTAAGAATGATTTTTTTTCCATTTGTAGAGAGCCAGAAAAAGGCTGAAGGTATAAAGTTCAGAACTGGCAGGGCCGGAGGGCTGACAGGAGAAGGGCTGAGGATCTTTAAGTTTTCGTAAGCTGTGGCAACCGTTGGGAGCCAGGGAGAAAAAGAAAGAATTTCCATGAAGCCTCCGCGGTGGCCTGTGGAAGCCATGTGGAGTTTCTGGAGGAGGGTGTGCCCTCTCTCGGAGCCCCGCCTGCGCTGGGGGTAGGCGTCTGTGCCCATCAAATGCCTCTTTGGCCTTAGAAGATGAGGCCCTCTTGCCAGGGCTGGAGCAACCTGGGCCCGCTGTCAGAGCCCCACTCCTGGGTTCAAATCCTGCCTCCACGGCCTGTCAGCCCTGTGACCTTGAGCAAGTCATTGAACCTCTCACTGCCTCCCTTCCTTTGTCTATAAGACAGGACTAACAACATCCAGGGTTAGGATGATGACATGAGTCATACTTAGAACAATGCATGTAGTAAGTGCTCAATAAATATTAGTTATTATTATTAAGAAGATGGAGGTCAGAGAAGGAAGGGGTGTGATGAGGTTACATGCACAGGTCCAGCTGGGATTAGAATGGCTGCCTTTGGGCATTAAGAAAAGGTTAAATGACTTTCTGCGTATTCTGATTAAGAAGTCAGAGAAAAAGTATCATGTTTTTAAAGAACAATTTCTAAGAATGAGTAATTTTTTCTTAAAGTTAATGCTTAAATCTGTAGCTATCCAAAAGCTCAGGTATCTGGAATAGCGCCTTAATCAAAGGTTGCAGATAACTGAAATTTCACTGTATGTATCTTTAGATATGTGGCAGTTGGACACACATGATCATTTCAAGTTGAATGTAAGCATTGTCAATATCAGGAAGGTGTCATACAAAAGTGTGTTTGTTCTATAAAGATCGCTAGACTTGAAGACAAAAGATTTTGTCGCTCGTCACTGGCTCAGCCAGTAACTGGCTGTGTGTGTCTGGGCAAATAACCTGGTCTTCCCGGGTCTCGTCCATAAGATGAGGATAAGAATCCATCATCATCATTGATACGTAACAGGTAATAGTAATAATATCTATAAAAGGGAATCCTCACAAGAAAATGCTAAACTTTTCTCAATTCCTAAGTATAATGTATTTTTTCAAACTTTGGTTTTCTCACCTTATTAAATAAGTAATTCTTAGTCACTGTAAAATGCTTAAAAAACTACCATGAGCAAAGAGAAGAAAATTAAAAATCAGTTTAATGTAATTATGTTGTATTTGGTTTCTATTGACACATCAAAAACCTGTTTACCTTTAACAGATGTACAGTAGGTGACAGTTTGCAGTTGCTTTCATTTTCGTAAGAGCCCTGTGGGGCAGACATGGCTGCGATTATTACATTTGTTTTATAGGCAAAGAAATTGAGGCCCAGAGAGGCTCCTGACTAGACTAAGGTCACACAGCTAACTTTGTTTTTTCTGGATGGAGGAGACAGGAATCTTTTCCAAATAGGCAGGAGAGCTGGGGAATGTGGGCAGCCGGCATGCTGACTGGAAAGCCTGGGGAAGAGGAAGAGAGGCAGGTGGCTGAGCTGGCCCAGGACGTGCAGAAAGACACGCCAGCACGGGCTGGAGCTTGATGTGGGTGGCGCCTCCTCCCTCCAGCTGTGGGTTTGCTTTTCCAGGGCATGGTCCCTGGTCACCCCTTACCACTTCACCCTTGCTGCTGGAGAGCTCCAAGGCAGGGCAGATTTGTAGGTGGATGGAGTATATGGAAAGAAGGGGACGGGCAGGTCCATTAGGTGGCGAGATCTGGACAAGCCAAAATGTGGACAGAAAAATGTCAGGATCAATTGGTGCCTAACTGAATTTATAATTTCCCAACTCCATAGTTCCTCAGCCTCCTCTCCCTCTCACATCCAGAAAATTGCTCCTCCTCTGGTGTCCCTTTCTCAGCAAAGGCACCATTCTTCACCTAAGCTTAGGTGTCTCCTCCTCCAGGAAGCCTCCTCAGTTTACTCTGCCAAGCTCTGGTCGTGTCAGACTTGCCTGGACTGGCCCTTCTGTGTGGCCTTGGTGTAGGTGAGGTGTGTGCCCCCACTTTCACATACCCTCATCCCTCATTACACTCCTTCTTCCTCCCACCCACCTCTGGACCCAAAGGTTGCCTGAGGGTCAGACCTTTGCTGTCACTGACCGGTTATGGACTGAAGCTGTGCTGATGCCACCACCGCTCCGATTCTCCAGGACATTACCTATGTTACATATTCGATCCTGTTGTCACTCTGTTCCCTAGAGGCTGGAGTTAGCCAGGTGTGCTGATGGCTGTGCAACCTCCAGTTGAGGCAGGTACAGGGTGTCCATCCTGAGCTTCACATTTTTCACATTTTTCAATGAAACAAAACAAGTATGTAGGCGTTCTTTGCAAATTTAAGCACTGTCTTCAAAGGTAAATTTTCACCATCACCATTACTATTGTTAATAGGATCTCTGCGTCTCCCTCAAGATGAGAAATTATCTTCTCTATCAATCTTAACTTTTCCTAGATCTGGTTATAGATGAGGAGTTTCCTCTCCCACACTTGGCTCATCCGTTCATCCGCATTCAACTCCAACCAGCCTGTCTGCTTCCTCTCCTTTCGTTCTCTCCTTTCCTCCCCTCCTTCCTTTGTTTCTTCCTTCCGTCCTTCCTTCCTCTCTCCTTTCTTCCATCATATATGCTTATCCATCCACCAGCAACCACCCATTCACCAATTTAATACAGCTGATATTTGTTAGTATGATATGCAGATAATGGATCTAATTTTCCATCCATCTGTCCATCCACCCATCCATGCATCCTTCACCATTTCCCTTCCATATCATTTCTTCACCTCACCTACCCTATTTCTCTGAGTGGCCTCCCCAATCTCCTAGCCTTCCAGTTTAGAAATGTCTCTTTGGAACTGTAGGTATTGTCTACAAAGCATCTGTAAGAACCTTTTCTGGCTCAGAGGTATTTTCTGGACTCTGCAGTTGTCCTTCCACTAGGGAGCTCCGTGGCCTGGTCTGCTCTCCTGAGTTTCAGTCTCGCTGTCCCTTCCTTGAATTCCCCCTCTCTGCCTGGCCTTTTCGTATTTCATCCATACCTTCATGCCTTGTCTCAGACCACTCCCTCTGATGCCTCACTTTGTCTGGAATGCTTTTCCCTGGTGACCTTCTATTTATCCTTCAGGACATTCAGTTCAAACAGACACCGTCTCTTCCACATCTTTCCACATCACCTTTCCCAGATGAATTAATAGTCCCCTCCTCTGTGCTCCCACAACAATTTGTGCATCTCTCTAGCATAGCACTCACCACTCTGAATTTTAATTAATTGCTTGCTTGTCTGTCTCACTGGCTAGAGGGAGCATGCTTAACCCATCACTGCATTTCTGGTACTTGGCACAGAGCTAGGCTAGCAGTAGCATCTATCTATTTATCTATCATCATTATCATGATCATCATCATCTATCTGTCATTTATCATCTATCTGTCGTCTATCATTTCTTTTCTATTATCTATCAATCATTTATCTATTTTCTATTTATCAATCATTTGTTATCTATCTATGTATCTATGCGTCTGTCTAGTTTGTTGGATGGCTGGCTAAGCCACACTGTGGGTGAATGGTCTCTGTCCCTTACCTCTGTGGTCTCCATTTACCTCTTCACATTCTACTCTTCCGTGAAAGCTTTGCTCAAGTACTTGCTTCATGAAATCTTCCTTGGTTTCACCACCGCAGTCAGAGTTTCCAGTCTCCATTCTACTTGTCCCAGTGCTTTGTGGGAAGAGAGATGGAAAGGGGGAGAGGGGAGAGGTCGCATGTAGAGACTGATGGGCATCTCTCCTCCCTTCCCACCTCTCCTTGGGCTCTGTCTCAGCTGTGTGTCTTTATACAAGACCCTGGCCAGCCTGGCTTGCTTGGTCCTTAGGAAGCCACTTCTCCAAGCCATGCCCTGAGTGACCCAGGCAGGCTAAGGGAGGAGCTTCAGAGGTGCCGAGACGAGGTTGGCACTTTCCAGGACAGGAGGGATGTGTTCATCTAGACAACTGCCCAAAAGGATGGGCCCAGGCTAGGGGAGTTATGTAAATCAGAAGCAAATTGAATGCAAATATTATGCAAATACACATGTGGTTCTTCTGATTGCTTCTTTCAGTGGGAGGGGCCCTTGGCAGGCTTCTTGCCTGGGTCATTGGGAACAGGATGAGCAGAGACTCCCCCCTATTCTCCCCCACCCCTCCTCCATCCTCCCACAAAGCCCATCATCTCTGTGTGTGACTGCAGCTACAGCCACCGCTTCTGTAGTGGGCGTGTGGGGCTAGGGTTTCTGATCACCCTCTCCTTAGGGGTGGGGTGGCTTATGTCTCCCCTGTCAGACTGGGGGCTCCCTGAGGGAAAATGGAGGCAGGAAGGCTGAGGTTGGCTTATCTCGACCCTACCTAAGTCCTGTGAGGATGTGTATAGGAATACACATGGCTGTCCAGCAAGGACCAGTTTCAGGCCAGAGAAGGATCTAGATCTTTTCAGTGAGGCCAAATAGGTCCAGCTGTGTGGAGCAGGGAGGTGAGGGGGCAGGGAGCTGGACAGGGAGGAATGTCCTTGTCCCTAGAAAGAACAAGACAGATTGAGTATGCCAGAGAGCAGGAGTGATTCTGGTTACACAGAAAGGCTGTTTTTAATGTTAGGAGGATAAATTATAGTAAAGAAGAACAGCGGGCCCGTGGAATTTCCAATCATGACTTTTTAATACAGGATTAAAAGTTGGCCACTCCTGTATGGTTAGTGGTTCACTGGGGTAGAGGCAGCTGGATTTTGCCTTGAGTGCTCCATTCATCATTCATCATTCATCATTCATTCATTCAAGGTCTCATTGAACGCTGAGTCAGTTCCAGGCATTTTTTTGGGTGCTACATGTCACTTTGTCACTCTCGATCCCACTCTGTAATTCTGTTAAATGACTGATTTTTATGGCACAGAACCTGGTCCAAAGAGCTCCTGGGGCTTTGCTTGACTCAACATGTGAGCTCACGAACTCCCTCCTTTTTTCCTTGTTTTGCTCTGAAAATGTTCAGCTCAGTTTAGCCAGCCTTTTCTGAGGACCTACTATGTACCAGGCTCCTACTAAGCCCTGGGGAGACCAGACCAAGGGTGAGAGCACCGTCAGATAAGGGGCAGACAGTGTGCCCTGCTAGAAGTCGCCCGGGGCTCTACTGGCACAGGAGTGGGGAGGACCCTGCCCCAACCTGGGCATTGGGATGGTCTTCTGAAGGAGGCGATGGCCCTGAGCTGAACCTCAAAAGGCCTGTGGGGGTTATCAAGTGAGGAGGAGGGTGGTAAGGCATTCCTGGCTGAGGGGACAGCATGTGGAAAGGCACAAAGGCAGGACGCAGCATGGAATGGGGGGAACTACAAACAGGCGAGTGTTACTAGGACGTGAAGTGTGATGGCGTGTGTCAGGAGATTCCGAGGTGTCCACAGGGCCTGTCCAACCACGGAAGCTGCTTTTTCTCATTCCTCAGGCTGTTGGGGCCGCGTTGGTGTATTGACGAGGGGAGAGATTTGGTCAGACTGGGGCCTTAGCCCAGTCCCCTCAGCCACCGTGTGAAGGGTACACAGGAGGAGGAGAGGGGATGTGAGCGGTGCGTTAGGAGCCGCTGCAGCGCCCCAGGCAAGGAGCTGGGTGGCCTGGGCTGGGCTGTGCTGTGAGGGTGGGAGGGAACGGATGGATTTGCGGGCTCCTTGGAGTTTGAGTTGACAGGAGTTGGGGACTGCTTGGGCGTGGGGTGTAAGGGAGAGGGAGAAGCTGGGGAGAAAGCTGGGGTTTCTGGCTGGGGCGATTGTCAGGACAGGGGGAGCCTTAGCTCAGTGCTAATGCCCTGAGCTTGAGGTATTAGTGGGCCATCTGAGGGGCTGGAGTTTGAGGCCTTATTTGGGCCTCTCTAGACTAGAGATGGTGGTTCGGGAGCAGGCGGCACAGCAGGGAGCTGGAGCGGTGAGGGGGTCTAAGGCGACGGGCCTCTGGGGTGATTCCCACCCATCCTGACCCGTCGTCTTCCGGAGCCTCCCGCAGGCTTCTGGTCATGGGAGCTGCAGCTATACCTGAGAAATCCTGTCCCTTTATACCCCGCTGTCCCCATAGCCTGGAGACTATGAGGAGGGAACCCAGGGAAGGAGGCTGGAACGAGACCTGAACTTCTTGGTTTGGAGTTTATAGCAGAATCTTGCTTGGTTTACTTCACCAAGGAAAAAAATATAGTTTTTCCCCAGGGGAGAAAGCTCAAGTCATTTCCATAAAAAGGTCCACGTCTTTCCCTGAGCCAGAAAGCAGGCTCTTTAGCAGAGCCTGGCTCACAGTCTGAGTGTAAATGAGTCAGTCCCCACTGGCTCGCTCCATAAGCCAGGGCATGTCTTTCATTAAGGGGACAATTGCTTGGCTCTAGGGCTGGGGGCTTCCAGCCAACAGGTCCACCCCCTGGCAGATTCATGATGGCCTGTGGATCTTCTCTCAGCCTGTCTCGGAGTCAGTCCGCTTTCCTTTTTCTTACTGGAAGGGACAAGAGGTGGGCTAACTGGAATGAGAGACGACGGAGGACCACCCTTTCTGATCACGCCTGGCTGCCATTGGGTGTTTCTCCAAGAATCTGGAGCTGATAAGAGCAGAGCCGTGCTGGACCAGCGCCCTTGACGTCTGTGTCATTCAGTTCTAGGAGGGTGCAGAGGCCAACCCCTCATTTTACAGGGGCCCACGAGGGAAGGCTCTTCTTGAGGTCACGTGGAAAGCCAGTGACAGACCTCGGGCGCTAGAATTCTCGTCTTGGATTGAGTTTAGTTCATTGGCTTCTCAGTCCAGTGAGCATGGATCTAAGGGACAAATGGATAAATGAGATGATGGAGCCTGGGCTTCTGGGCTCAGCACTTCGTAGGCTATTTTCCCTGCAGCTGTGTCCAAACCTGCAGAATAGTTTCTTTTCCTCCTTTTTTCAAGCTGGGCTGCCTGTGTGGACAGAGCCTCTGTCTGTGGGTCAGTTCTGCCGGTTCCTCAGGTCCCTGGAAGCGAGGTCCCAGAAAGGCTTTGTCATCTACAAAGGCCACTAGTGTTGGAGCTACTGTGTTGGGGTTCCCAGGTGAACCCCTGGGTCTTGGAGGAGCCTGAGTCCTGGGATGCTGAGGATGGGAGCGGATGGCTCTGAGGTCTGGGCACTGGATGGATGGAGTGCTGGGCATTTCCTGGGCCTGCTGGGTCCTCAGATTGTCCCTGGAAAAGAGGGACAGGGCCCAGACACCAGGATCCGTGGAGAAAGGAGGAGGCTGAGAGACCCGGGGCACTTTGATCCTCCCAAAGAGAATTGAAAGCTGGGGACGCATGTCTGCTGGGTGCAGGACACTTACAGCCCCATGTGTCTGCTTCCCTAGCAGCTCGGCCAGGACCACTGAGTTCTTTCTGAAGGGTAACAGATGGACTATGATGAGCACCTCAGAAAGCAGTGCTAAGTCCTCACATCGTGAGCTCAGTCTGAGGCCCATGGTATCTGACTAGCCGCGAGGCCTGACAGGGCAGTGGGGCCACGATGCCGCCTAACGTCCCGTGCATCGGGGATGGCTCCTTCCACGGCGGCCTTGGGAACCTGGTGCCTTGGAACCAGGCTCGTAGCTACCCCTAGGTATTCTCATCCAGAGACATCCCAGCTACCGTAGAGTGGAAGGTGGGGCCGGGCTGTGGAAGGTAGAGTGGCCTGGATCGCTGGGAATGCTGTGGTTGTGTGTGTGTGTGTGTGTGTGTGTGTGAGTGAGTGCGTGTGCATGTGTGCACGTGTGAGATAGCATGAACATGTCTCACCTCTTAGCATCTCCAAGTATTGTGTGTCGAGGTTAAAGTTAAGGGTGAAAGACCTGGAGCCAGAGTACCCAGGTTCAAGTGCTGGCTCTGCCACTTCCTAGTTGTGACCTTGGGCAAGTCATTCCACCTCTCCGTGCCTCAGTTTCCTCCTCAATAAAATGGGGATAACCTACCTTATAGGGTTGTTGTGAGGATTGAATTCATGAGAACGCTGGCATCTAGTAAGGGTCTGACAAATGCTGGCGCTCGTTTGTACTATTTTGCACAACAGCACTTCCTGTCAGTCTGTCTTATGAGTCTTGGGACTGGGGTCAGCAGCAGCTCCACACACGGTCACTGTCTTCACTGTGTTTCCTGGGAGACCTGGGTCTGAGCGAGGCTGGGTCTGGGGGCAGCGTGGTCCAGTAGAGCAAGTCCAGGCTTATGCAGCCAGGCAGACGTGGTTTCAAAGCCACGGAAAGGTGTGTGACCTTGGTTAAGTGACCTCACATCCCTGCACCTGAGTTTTCCCATCCGTACAATGGGGACAATTCTTGTCTCATAGAGAAGCTGTGAGAGTTGGATGAGAGAACAGGTGGAAGCTCCCGGCTCAATCCTGCCAGGTGGTCCCTCGAGAGAGGAACGAGGTTTTATTCCTTTTTGCTGTCCGAACTGCTACGACAGAACTGAATTTTCTCTGGACCTGTTTTTCTTTAACTGCAAGGATTGATGGCAGTGATAAGGACATCAGTAATAGTAATACCGCCTAGGTATAGTAGTTTACTGATTACACACTGTTCGTACGTATCATTGCGTGGAGTCCTCACAGCAGTCGTGTGAAACCCGTGAGGTTGTCATCCCCACTCTAAGGATGAGGAGACTGAGGACCTCAAGACAAGGCCGCGGGCAGAGGGAGCGCCTTCCCAGCCCAGCAGAGCCATGGCTCACTTGGGTCTGGGGGCCTCAGTGCTCATGCAAATGGATCAGTGCTAACCGCCCTGCTAATGGGAAACGTGCAGGGCGACAGGATCTGCAGCAAAGTGGAAAGGCCCTCCGGAACAGGGAGCCAGGAGAAACCCCAACGCAATCTGGGAAGATAAGGCGCTGCCTCGGGAGCCTGCAGCAAAGTGGATGCTGATGGTGGACGCTGGGTGCTGGGCGCTGGGGTAGAGTGAGTCTGAGGGAGGCTGGGATGTGTGGAGTTAACTTGCTGCCTTGGGCCTGGAGCAGCTTAGAGAGCAGGGTCCCCCTCCTTGAGGCAGGTCCACTTGCTCAGCAGCCCAGCACAGAATTCCTGGACACCTCCTCTTTGCTTTGCTGTGTGTAGGGTCCTGGTGTCATCCAGACCCGTCTAAACCCTGCCTCCTAGGAGAAAAGTTACGTGGAGTGAGCACCTGGGCTCTAGAGCTGGATTGCCTGGGTTCATATCTCATTTCTGCCACTGACTTACTAGCTGTGTGACCTTGGGTGAGTTACTCAGCCTGTCTGTGCTGCAGTTTCCTCATCTGTAAACAGGGGATGTTGTATGTTAGTAGTCATGTTGTAATGAGGGTTAAGTGAATTAGGGTGCTTAGAAGAGTGGCCGAGACACACCAACTACAGGATAGATGGTAGATGTTGTTATTATTGCTATAGAAATATAGTACAATTTGACCAAGTCCTTCCATTGCTTAAACCATTTCCATAGTGTCCCATTGCCCTCAGGCTTCAGTGCATTCCAGTCTGTGGTCTACATCTCACCCCTGCTCATCGCTCCCTGATCCACTACCCTTTGGCCACCCCAAATGACCCATGTTTTCCTGAATGTACCATACTCTTGCCTCTGGGCCTTTGCATATGCTGTTTCCTTGGCTCGGAGTTTACCTTGTAAAGGATGTACCTCCCTCCCCTCCCCTGCCACCTTTGGCTGTCACCAGGGAGGCTTTATTTCTGATGCCCGTCAGATTTTGGTGGCTGCCCCTGCATCCTCACGGCCTCTTGTGCTCCACTGTCGGAGCACTTACGGCCATCTCGTGATTGTTCAGGGTCTGTCTCCCCCACTGGGCTGGGGCACCCCTCTGTCCCCAGTGTACAGAGCAAGTCCTGACCCAGAGGAGGTCGGACAAATGTTTGTTGACTGAATCTAGAGGGAGACACAGACGAGTACACCAAGCCATCTGTGCTGAGGTCCCATCAGCTTCTATAGGAGGGACAAGGCAGTCTGAGGATGCAGTCGCTCGGTGGGCACTGGAGGGGGTGGTTGTAAGAACGGGCTCTTGAGGCAGACAGACTGCATTTCGAAGCTTGACTCAGCTACTTGTGAGCTGTGTGACTTTGGGCAAATTGTGTCACCAGTCAGAGTTCACTTTCTTCCCTGGTAAATGGGAAGAATAACAGACACTGAGCATGAAATGCAATCATGATGTAAGTGCTTTACCCCACGTGTGGCTGTTCGATGGTGACCATCTACTTCACCAGCACCATGACCCCTGCCTGAAGCTGCCTCCCACGCGTGCTGCCTGGGCAGCCACCACCTCTGACCTGGAGGCAGCAGCCAGATGTGCGAAGCTGTACCCGGAGCTAGTGAACCGTCTCTGGGGGCTGTGTCTCACCCCGTCAGCGAGGAGAAGCTGCCTGGAAACCACAGTGGAGGCAAGGGCAGTGGGTGACCAGACATCCACCTGTCGACCCTGCAGGACCCAACCATTGCCAGAGATCTCTTCTGGCATGTGGCTTCCAAGGTTTGGTCGCGTGGATTCTAGAATTTTGTCTTACTCTGTCTGGGGTTCGACACATTCTACTGTGTGATTAAAGCCATATGTGGATGGACAAATGCTAGCACGCATGCGTTCATCCATTTATTCAACATTTGTTGAGCACTTGCTCTGTGGCTGAGTTGGCGATGCCAAGGCTGATAGGAACTGCGAGCCTGCTCTCAACTTGCTCACAGTCTGGGGGGCAGACCGAGATGGAGACAGGCAATGAAGGATCAAATTATCGGGGACTGTGAAGGGCTCGGGGGTTATGGTGGCACCACCTCGGACACCGACTCCCCCACCGTTTGGGTCTCAGGTGCCATGCTCAAGGGTCTCTATGTTGAATATTACCTGGTCCTTACGAGAGCCCGGCAGATGGACGTGAGTGTCCTCCTCTGAAGTCGTTTCCTGTTGCTGCTGTAACAACTTACCACAAACTTAGGGGCTTAAAACAATACAAAATTATCATCTCACGGTTCTGGAGTCAGAAGTTGAAAACCAGTTCCCCTGGACTAGAGTCAAGGTGTGGCAGGGCTGGTGCTTTCTGGAGGTAACGAGGGCAGAATCCATTCCCCACGACTTTAGCTTCTGCGGGCTGCCTGCATTGCTCAGCTCGTGGCCCTCTGTGTCCCTCTAGTTTGTGCTCTGTCGTCGCATATCCTGCGCTGGCCCTGACACTCCTGCCTCCCTCTTATAGGGACGCTTGTGATTACATGGGGCCACCCGGATAATCCTGGATAATGTCCCCATGTCAGAATCCTTAACTGAGTCACACCTGCAAAGTCCCTTTTACCACGTAAGGCAGCACGTGCACAGGTTCTGGGACTAGGACACGGACATCTGGGGGGTGGCGGGCGTTGTTCAGCCGGCCACAGGGTCTTACAGGTGAGAGCACTCAGTGTCATGAAGGTGGAGGGATTTGCCTACGTCGCTTACCAGTAAGTGGCCCCCTCGCACCCCCCCACCCCCCACCGCCCCGGTCTCAGGCCTCAAGCTCTTAACCTCAAAACAAAAAGGCTGCCGTTGGAGGTGAACCTTGAACTGGGTTTTGGAGAATGAATCAGAGTTAACAAAAGGTGTGTCAGGTAGAGGAATGGTGTGTGTGAAAGCAGAGCGGTGGCAATGCTCTGATCGGCTGGATTGCCGGTGGGGAGGGCACAGGGTGGCAGGGCCTGTGACTGGGGGAGCCCACAGAGCCGGCCAAGGTGTCTGTAGTGCAGCCCGAAAGTGTGAAGAGCCACTCGGCCGGGTCACCTGTGTGTCCCGGGTCAAACCTCCCCCTTTCTGAGCCTCGAGTTCCAGTCGAAGGAAGGGGTGGGCGGGCTCTTCTGTGTGACTAGGAGAGTCTGCCCCCTCTCCTCACTCCTCGCCCTCTGGCCGCGTGGCCTGGTCCCATCCATCCTGGGGCAGAAACAGGGCTGAATGAACTGCCCCCTCCTCGCACCCCCAGGACAGCAACGGGTTCCAAATATCAGTCTGTTGAAATAATGTTCTCTGGGCGCTGGGCCTCCCTCACTCCCTCCCTCACATTCCTGGGCGAGCCTGCCTGTTTGGCTTGCTCGGACAAATATTGACTTTCTCTGTCCTTCTCACTCTGGGTCTGTTTAAAAGGCATCAATCTCTGCCGGAGGGTGAGCTCCCTCTCTGTAACCTGTGGCCTCTGCGGTCCTGTCCGGGCAGGGAGCGGTGGGGAGGGGCTCGCAGCCCCGGGGACATCCCTGCTTGCTTGGCTGCAATAGGGAGCCTTTTAGTGGAGCGCTGTTGCTGGTCAGGTGTTCCCGTGCGCCCCAACGGCCCGTTTACCGAGTGTCTACTACGTCTATGGCAGCGGGTCAGCCTGTGGCAGCATGGCATAGACGTGCAGACCTGGACATCTTTCTCCAGACTTCCCCATGACCAGGCAGGACAGGTGTATGACCCTCTGTCAGAGGCCCTGCTGACTCCACCTTCAAAACCTTATTCATGGGCCAGCCCCCGGTAGCTTAGTGGTTGAGTTTGGTGTGCTCTGCTTCAGTGGCCTGAGTTCAGTTCCCTAGGTGCAGACCACTTGTCGGTGGCCATGCTGTGGCAGCGGCTCACATACAAAAAGAGGAAGGTCAGCTCAGGGCGAATCTTCCTCAGGAAAAACAATAACAAGAAAATCCTTATTCATCATCCAACCACTTCTCGGCCTCCCCGTTACTCTGCGGGTCCAAGACACCAACATCTTGCTCCTGGACTATTAAGTGAGCCTCCTGTCTGGTCCCCGCTCCTGCCCCTGTCTCTTTCAGTCTGTTCTTAACACTGGAGCCAGCAATCCATTAAAATGGCCGTCAGATCACACCACTCTCGTGCCCCCGGCCCTGCAGCGGCCTCGCAGCTGCTCAGAGAGAAATAAAATGCTTCAAAGTCCTCCGTGATCTGTTCCCGCCTTCTGCCCTGGCCTCCCCTCCTCGCTCAGCCCTGGCTGCTCTGCTCTGGCCACACTGGCCTCCTGGTTGCACCTCAGCCTGAGAAGCTTTGCCCTTACTGTTCTCTCTGCCTGGACCGGCCCCCAGGACTTGGCAGACCCCTTCCTTGCCTCTTTGTTGTTTTTGCCCGAAGGTCACCTTTGTGGTGAGCTTTTCTTGGACAGAGCCCCCCCACCCCCCCAGTGTCCATGTCCCACTCCTGCTTCGCCTTCTCTGTGGCACGTCCTACATCTAACGCACTGTGTATCTTAACCATTTATTTTGTTTATTGTCTGTCTCTCCTGAGGGCAGGGGTTTCTGTTTTATTTGCAGCTGCATCGGGGCACCTGGAACAGCCAGCGCGCAGCCCAGCACAGGGCCCGACCGCCCGTGCTGGGTGAGTGTATGCTCCGCCACCTGTGGGTGAGAGTTAGCAGGCTTGTGAGTGTAACAGCTAGGATTCATTACACGCTTTCTGGGCACTTCACGTACACCAGCTCACTAAGTGCTCGCAACAACCAATCCATAAGGTGGGCGCAGCGACCAATCCACAAGGTGTGCTCCTGTCCCTCTGTCTTGATGAAGAAACTGAGGCACCCAGTGGTGTAGGGATTGGTCCTGACTGCCTCGCCATGCTGCGTCCAACCTGCACTGCGTGTGCCACACAATGCCAGCGGTGGGGGTGAGCTGGTGTCCTGGCCCATGATCATTCACCCCCCACCCTCCTCCCAGCCTCTCCACTGTCACCAGGACTTGCCTGTGCATGAGCTCTCAGACCCATCTTGGTCCATCCAGTCCCATGCGTTTGGCCAGGACTCTTTTCCTCTTTCAGCTCCTCCCTGTTCCCAGCCCCTCCCTCTCGGTCTCTGCCTCTGTTGCTCACGATCACTCCAGCCACCCTGCAGCCCCGAGCATCCCCTTAGACCTCATCCCTCTCCTCTCTTTTGCCCAGAGCTCCGTGGGACCAGAGCTATCCAGATTTCCCTCCCAGCTGTTAGAGCCCTGCGCCATCTGGCCCAGGAAAGTGCCCCCCTCACTCCCTTTCTCCTTTGATGAGGGCGGGCCCACCAACCCTGCAGTCCGCCAACCTCTGCATCCGGGGTGCCTTCTCCTGTGTTCTCAGTCTAGCCACCTCCCCAACCACTTTTACCTTGAAACGTTTTGAAGAACAGAGAAGTTGGAAGAATCATACAACAAACACTCTTATACCCTTTACCTGGATCCACCGTCACTGACATATTCTCTCTCCTCCTCCCTTCCTCCCCTCCTGGGTCCCTCCCTCCCTCCCTCCTCCTTGCTTATGAATCAATAACAGACCTCACCCCTTGAACTGCAGTGTGTATCTCTTTAGAAAAGGACATTTTCCTGCATAAGCACAATAAAATTGTCGCCCTAAAGTTGTAACTTTGACACTCTATTATTATCTAGTACATAGTCTAAATTCAAATTTCCCCAATTTTCTAAACAATGTTCCCGAGGACATTTTATTTCACTTGTCGTGTCGCTCCAGCCTCCTTTGATCTAGAATAGTCTCCCAGCCCTCTTTTGTTGCCGTTCACGACATGGACACTTTCAAGGAGTCCAGATCAGCTGTTCAGCGAAGTCTTCCAGGATGTGGACTTGTCCTGAGTGCGTTCTTATGGTCGGGCTGGGGTTAACGTTTTTGGCGGGAGTGCTCCCTCCCAGCCTCCAGCCGCTCTCCTTCTCCCTTGGACCATCCCACCTGCACGGCTGCCCCTGCTTTGCCCTTGGCCTCACCAGTCTCGCTGGTGCCTCTCCCCTCATGCCCAGCCCCTTTCCCAGCCCCACCGGCTGGTCAGCGAGAAGTCCTGCTCTGGCGCAAGGGACTGGAACAGGTGGAGTGAGGAGACCACCCTGCCCTGCCCACTAGGAAGACACGAGGGGACCAGGGCCCTTCGCCAGGACAGGCTCAGGAGGTGACGGTTCGCTCCTCAGATGGTTTTAGCACCGGAATCTTCTGTCCAGACACATCTTATGCAGAAAAGCAGTGGAGACTGGCCCTGCTTTTATTGAAGGAGGCGTGTGTGTGTGCACGTGTGTGTGCATATCTGTGTGACACACGACTATGTACTTGGGCTTGAGTTTTGAAGCTCCAGCCACTCAGGTTCCCTCTCTGCTCCAGAGCGGCCCCTGGAGATTTTCATAGAGCCTTTGGGGCCCTACTCGTCCAAGGAAGGCAAGCCCCACAAACCCCCACGAGGCTGCCTGTGTGCTGGGCCTGGTGTGGGGCCCAGGGAAAGGGCGGTTGAAGAGGGGGTAGCACACTGGCTTTGAAGTCATGTCCATCTGGCTTCCTATCCCTATCGTGTTTCCTTCTGGCTGTGTGGTCCCAGGCAAGCCACTTAACCTGTGAAGCCTTGGTTTCCTAATCTGTCAAATGGGGTAACAATAGTATCTACCTCCACACGTGCTTGTGAAGAGGGAATGCAATCATGTCTTGAAGGCCCTGAAGGCCTGGCATGTAATAGATGGATGCCTCCAGGTGGAATGAGGCTGCGGGGTGGGGGGTGGGGGGATGCTCCACCAGCTGGGATGCTGGACCCCGAGTCTGGGAGGCTGAGGCTCAGGAACTAATTGTCACAACAGTTGTTCCTGATGCACGGCGGCTCCGTGCTCTCCCCGCCAAGCCTGTGGTTCTGCGGTGGGGAATCAGGCAGGGCTTTGGTGGCAGCTGCAGTGGCCGAGGGCTGGGAGGGGTTTCCAGGCTTGTCCTTTGCCAGGGACTTTGGGGAGGAGAGGCTTTCAGAGCCCAGGGAGGGAGCGGGGAGGTGGGGTCCCTAGTTCACATCAGCCTCTGCCTCGGAGCTCACCCGGCCCCCTGCTTGGAGACCATGCAGCTTGTCCAGATGTGGGAGAGGAATTGGCCCCACAGCTCAGCAGTTGGGGGTCTGAGTTCTAGTCCTGACTCAAGCACCAGCTCTGTGAGTGAACCACGGTGTCACTCTCTGGCTCCAGGCCCACTTTTCTCATCTGTCACCGTGTGTGTGTGTGTGTGTGTGTGGGTGTGTGTGTGCGCACGTATTGGATTCATTTGTTCATTCAGCAGTATTAATTGAGCACCTGTTATGCGCTGGCTGCTGGGACGTAGTGATGAAGGATGGAGACAAGGTCCTAGCCCTCGTAGAGCTTACGCTGTAATGGGAGAGATGCGCAAATGAGTAGTTAGCACTGTGGTGAATGCTGAAGTGGAGAGGTGCAGGGTACTCTAAGACTGACTGGCAATGGTGGGGGAGAGTCAGAGGAGGCGTTCCAGAGAAAGTGACATGTGGGAGTGGGTTATGCAGAGGGAAGGAAGGGGTGTGTGCACAAGGGCAGGAGAACACTCTAGGCAGAGGAAACAGTATGTACAAAGGTCCTGGGGCAGAGAGAGCAAATGATCTACAAGGACCATTTCAGCTCTGCCTCCTGAGGGTCCTTGACACCCTCCCATCTCAGTTGGCCCATGAGAAGTGCCTCTCACAGTAGATGGGATGCTCAGGCCCTCCTTTATTCTGTTCTCTGGGCCCCAAAGAGTCACAAGGGGGCAGGGAGGAAGCTGGAGAGGGGAATTCCACTCCCCCTTCAAGCCTCATGGAGGTGCTCCTCGTGTCTCAGGCTCTCCTCCCATTTCCTCACTCACACAAGGGTGGATGAGGCTGGGATTGTCTTATTTCTCATTTCTTCTCCTCTCCTGGCTCTTTGCCCCTGTGTTCTATCACTGTCTGTTGGGAGAAGAAAAACCTAGAGGTTTTTTTTTTTTTTTTCCTGTGATCTGTGTCAAATTGCTTCATTCCCAATGCAGGTGACCCAAATGGGGTGTGTGTGTGTGAGTGTGTGTGTGTGTCTTCCATGAAGTCATGGCCTCCACAAGGCCCTAGGGAAATCCTACCCCATTCTGAGAGTTGATGGGGAGACACTGGCAAAGGCTGGGGTGGTGGGAGGCAGTGACAAGAGCGGGTGGTGGTCACAGTCAGGGGCCTGCTAGGTTTTGGGGCCAGCATGTGGATGGCAGCAGTGGGGGATGGGGGGTGGGGAGGCGCTCTCCACCTTGAAGTTCCCCTTGGCCAGGCACGGCTGAGTTTGCTCAGGGCTCAGCTGGGAGAGGGGCAGGGGGTTGTCTTTGGCTGGCTGGTTACAAGGTGCTGCTGTTGGGGCCCTGGAGTCAGACACTGAGGGTAGATTGCTCTAGCAGACCCCTGATGGCAACTGAGGGATGGGGGGCTGTTGCCAGAAGCCCCACGGAATGTTGTATGTGGCCATGGAGGCGGAGCAGGGTGGAGTGCAGCCTCAGGCCAGTCTCCTGATGAGTCATGGCTGTAGGGAGCTTGTGGGGAGGCTGAAGGGCAGAGAGGAATCTGTGAACGAACACAGCCTGTCACCATCTGCCAAAGTCTCTGGAGGGAGGATCTGGGTGGGAGATGGCCCACGCATCTGCGTTTAGGGACCTCCCAGGGACTTGTCTGAGATGGACGTCTGAAAGAGTTGTCAGAGCCTTTGAGGTTGGGGAGCTGGAGGACCTGGCCTCCACCAGCCTGATGGGGGCTGTGCCGGTTCCGAGCACACTGTGTGGAGGTGATGAGGGGCGCTTCCTCCAAGGCGCCTGAGTCTGTGCTCCGTTGCCGGCTGTGTTATTTCAGCCCTTGCAGGTCTGGGCAGCCCAACTCAGCACAGATCCGTTCGACTCAGCAGGCCCGCTCGGCTCAGCCACGTACACCTCCTCTAACCGGGGCGCCACCCAGCTCTGCTTGACGGAACTCGACTCAGGATGACCCGGCTCCACAAGGCTCAGAAACTCAGCACGAAGTCTCTTCCTTCTACCCAACTCAAGGAAGCCCTGTTTAATCCAGCCTTGCTCTGGCGGGTCCATCCCAACCTACTATATGTGACCCAGTTCAACTTAGCTCAAACCCAATTTAACTTCACTCGACCTACCCCACATCTGTTCAGCTAGTGCCTAGACTCAGTTCAGCACAAAATACTTTTTCAGCACAAATTACACTTTCAACTTGACTCAACTCACGCCCTCTCCCGTCAGCTCAACCGGACTTAAATCAACACAACCCAACCCGCTACAGCCCCAGGTGTCTCAGCCCCCACCCCGCCAGCTGCGGCACCACCAGCCCTGCGCTGCCCGGCTTGTTCCGGCCCACTCCAAGCAACTCGGTCCAACCGGAATCAACCCCGTCTGACTCAATCCGGCTCAACTCAAGTTTTCTGGATTTGATCTACTTTATTTCAATCCTTCAGTAACTTTCCTTAGAATATGACCTCGCTCAGGGCAGAGATCTTTGTTTTATTCACCCGTGTGTCCTAAATGCATAAAACAGTGCTTGCTCCATAGTAGGTCCTCAGTAAATATTTGTGAAATGAGTTCTTGAACGAACCCTTCCTGGCCCAAGTTAAACCAATTCTGTTTAACTCAACTTTTTGGTCTTAGTTTGATTTGATTTTTTTTTAATTAAAAAAACTTTTTTTATTATGTTTTAAGTTTGATTTGATTCTACAGCCTCTTGTATCAACCATCCAACTTATGAAAATTTCATATATTAATTCAGCTATGTGCCGGGAAGGATTCTGGTGCCATGAGTATTGTGGTGAAAAGGCTGGCAGAGTCTCTGCCCTTGAGCTTACATTAGGGGGAGAGACAGAAATAAAATAAAAACGTATAAACACGTATACCTGTGGATGTGTGGGTTATAGCATTAGGCAGTGAAGACAAATACAGCAGGGGAGAGGGGTAGAGAATGATGGGGGTGGAGCAGTGGTGCTGGTGGCCATGCAGAAACATGGTCGTCACAGAGAACCTCTCTGAGGAGATGACGTTTGAGCAGAGACCTGAACAAAGTGAAGGAGCAAGGCTTTTGGTTACCTGGGGCAAGCGTTTTCCTGGAACAGGATATAGCAGGAGCAAAGGCCCTGAGGCAGGAAGGAACTAGGTTAGTTCAAGGGATGGGAAAGCCAGTGTGGCTAGAACAGTGTGAGATCCCAGAGACTTGTTTGAAGTCGGTCTTTCCTGCTAGTCTGTTAGCTTTGAGAGGGTCGGGACTGTCTTGTACACGGCCACATTCGCTGCGTCTGGCACAGGCTGACACACAGTGGGCACTTAAAAACAATTTTTTGAATGAAGGGATTCGACTGAGCATAACACAAATGGATGTAACCCTGGTTGGCGTATTTAACTCAGTGTGCTTTAATTCAGCTCGACTTTGACAAGACTTTTCTGGATCTCGTAACCTCTGGAAAAAAGGCTGCAATTCTGTGATTTGAAGAGTACAAGGTCCTTTTGAGTTTCCCAAGCCTCAGTGAACTGATCTGTTACTGGAGGTAGTGACACCCGCCTGGCCTCCTTCATGGGTGCTGTGGGGCTCAGGGAGACTGAGTGTGAAAGTGCTTTGTAGACGATGAAAAGCTAGGCTGACCTTCCTGTCCTGGGAGGTGTGAGAGGGGAGGGAGGGCAGACGGTGTGATCTCTAAGGCCCCTGTGTTCAGGACGTTCCACAGATCTGTGGTTCTGTGAGAGCAGCTAAGACCCAGATCTGAGCAAGCCGCACCCCATCCCCCAGTTGCAACCCCCCCAGGGATGCCCAGCGGATGAGAGACAGGTTCCGAGTCCTCACTGCGGCCCCGCGCCCGCGCAGCCTCCTCCCTTCCCGCGGTCTCCCCTGACATGCGCCCCGCTCTGTGTCCCTCCACAGGCCTCCCTGTTGCCCGCGGGTCTCTGCACCTGAGGTCCCCTCTACCCAGACTCCAATGCCTTTCTACTTTTTCTCTTTTAAATCTCCAGTAGGTCCAGCAAGTTCGGCGAGTGGCCTCTCTCCACGTGGCCACCCATCGTTCTCCTCTGTCCTGCCGGGCCCTGCTCTGGTTTGTTGTGTGTATGATTTTCCTTGGAAATGCTCGTTTCTTTGAAAAATGTGTGTTCTTGTTCTTTGTGTATGTTTTCAATTTATATAAATGGTATTTTGCTTTTGAGCACCTCTGTTTCTTATTTTTTTCCCACTTGCCACATGCTGTTCAGCCCTATCCATGTCACTGTGCGTCCCTCCGGAGTCTGGCGCGTCGCCTCTGACTGCACGTGCACTGTGCACATAGCTGTGTGTCTCTTACCCCCGCCTCCGCACACCTTGCTCCTCAGCCCCACGAACAGTGCCCCAGAGAGCCTTCCGGGACCTCTCCCTCAGGGACCAGGCGCGAACTTCTTTGTGGTGAGTACCCACGAGGAGTATTGCTCAGAGGGCTCGTACCTGGATTTAAAGTTCCCTTAGTCCTGCCTGATGGTCCCCCGGAGCTGCACGAGCCCTCGTTTCCCTAAGTCTCTGCCAGCACTTGGTATCCTTCCACTCTTGCGTTTACAGTCTGATGGGTGTAAAATGGTACCGTATAGTTTTAATTTGCATATCTGATGACGAGTGAGGTTGAGGGTCCCTCCTATCCTTGTTTGTCCTTTTGGCTGTCCCCCTCCCTCTTTATCTGGGTGCAGTCCTGCTGGTCCTTGAGTCTCAGCTCAGGCACCCCTCCCCGGGGAAGCCTTCCCTGACTGCTCCCCCTCACTGTGTTTCCTGCCTCCCCTTTGTTCTCTTCATCCCCTGCACTTAACATTGTACCGGAACTTATCCTATTGTGAGTCAGTGTCTGTCTCTCCCACTAGACAGCAGGGTCCTTGAGGGTCGCATCCGGGTCTAATTCATCTCTGTGTCTCTGGCACTTGCGCTAGGCCTGGTCCAATGAAAGTGCCAGGGGATGTTTGACGACCGACTGACAGAGAGAGTCAGTGTTGCGGTTTTGAAGGGTTGAGAGGTCATGCTGGCAGGGGGCAGTGTGACCCAGGCAGAGGGCTGGGAGATTGAAAGCTGGAAGGACGAGGGAGAAGCAGAGGAGACTGTAAAGCTAGATTTAGAGTTTATAGGCTGAGCCACAGGCCTGAGACCCAGCTGGAAAGTCGCCCCAGCCTGGGGCTTTTCTTTGCTGTTTCTCGTTGGAGGGGCCCGCCCTGGGGTGGCCAGTGGAGGCCAAGCATGGAGACGTAACCAGGAGCAGGAGAGGACCAGTGCCCCCCACACCTGGTAGTTCCTGCTTTCCTCTCCAGTGCTGACTGGTTATCAGTCTCCACCTCATTTAACCCTGGTTTGCGCTTTCTCTTACCCGCTGCCCAAACTTTAGTCCAAGATGCATCTTCCTAACTGTCTCTTAGCCTTTATCTTGGGGCCAGAAGCCGATGGGGCTGTCGGCAGGGCCTTGGGCTTCAGGCCAGTCTCTCATCAAAAGCCCTCGCAGTTACTTGCAGCTGCCACTGCGGCTGCTTCGGCTGAAGGATCCTCCCCGTGGCAGCCCACGGCCCCAGCCTGTGGTGAGGTAATTCCCCGCCAGTCTGCTCCCTTCTCTTCAGCGCCCTTCTTTTCCTTCCACTTGGTTTGGCAGAGGCTGAAAGGCAGAAGATTATAGGCATGCAGTACAACCCCACAAACCAGCGTGAAACCCCATGGTTGTCTTTTTCCACCCTCTGCCTCTACTTAGTTTTTCCTTTCTCTGAGGAACTGGGCTCCCATCACCTCCTCCTGCCCCAGGATCAATCACTTGGCAGGGAGTCGTGGGAAATAAATTTGCATTCAATCATGCCTATGGCAACCATCATCAGCAGGGCCTGTGTTCCTGTCCTGGAGCCCAGACTCCATTCTGTTTAAAAGGCTTGGGGTTTACAAAACTAAGTGGACTAGAACATAACTTTTAATAACACATTTGAACAGAATTTAATGAGGTTTTATGACAGAACTATAAAGTGGTTTTTCTGCAAGGACTATTATTAATCATAAGAATAATCATAGCAGTCTATCTCATTTGCCCAGCATGTTCCAATATTCAAAACATTTTCACATTAGTCATCCCGTTTGACACTCAACTTCCCTGGGAGGTCAACAGAGCTGGCGTTATCGTCCTTGTAGCTCAGAACTGTGTTTCGCAAACATTCACGTGCATGCGGATCAGCCGGGCATCTTGTTAAGCTGCAGATCCTGGTGCAGTAGGTCTGGGGCCGGCCTGAGATTCTGCATTTCTAACAAGCTCCCAGGTGAGGCACATGCAATAGATCCATGGAGCACCCTTGAGTAATGGGGATGAGTAACTCAAAGTGTGCATAGATAAGTGGTGGCAGAGCCAGAATTCATTCCCTCTTTCCTTCTTATTTTTCTTTCTTCCTTCAACAAATACCAACCAAGTGCTTCCTATGTGCTCAACGTGGTTCTAGGTGCAGGAAGGAGTGATGTTGACAATACTTAACAACAGGCACAAGTGCTGGCCAATCAGGTCATCGGATCACAGCTATGGCGCTGGGCGTTAATGCGTCAGTGCTGGATGGAGGCAAGAGCAGAGGGTCTCAGGGAAGAGTATGGGTGGCTGAGGAATTGGAGGATATTCATGGGGGCTCAGTACAGAAGCCACCCCATCTTCAGGACCAGTTATATCAGAGCCCTGGGCTGTTATACAGAGAAGTGTTAGGCAGAGCTTCTGGCCTTGATGAGCTCACAGTGCTTTGGCAGAGACAGACATGGATCTGCGAGGCCAGCGGAGCATCGTGGTAGCGTTTGTAAACTCCATGGGGACAGGCCATGGCATTCATTTGTCCCTTCACTCTTGTATCCCCAGTCCTTGGGCTGTGTCTGGTGCATAGTACACTCCATAAGTAACTTTTTCAGGGAATGCATGACTGAACAGGACACAGGGCGCCCAAATGAAGGAGTGGTCACTTCTCCCTGGGGTGCAATGAGGTGAGAGGGAGCTGTCAAGGAAGGCTTCCCAGAGGAGGTGATGTTGGAGCCATGTCTTAAAGATCCGTGGGTGTTTGCCAGGCAGATGGTGAGGGGGAGTGGGCAGGTCTGGAGCAGGGGCTTCTGCTTGACCCCACAGCTGCCCTAATGCGGGGAACCAGCAATTCTGTCCCAGATTCAGGATGCTGGGCCACTCCCCTGAAGCTCGCCACTGGTCCAAGGTGCCTGGGCCATTTGGAGGTAGCATCTGGGTTTTCCCAGCTTCCTAGGAAGTCCGCCCTCCAGGAGACGATGGGGCCCCTCCTGGAGGATGACTCAGTCTGCAGGCTCAGACCCAGGAGGGACCTCCCCAGTGTTGGAGGCTGGGGCCTCAGGGATGAATCAGATGGCTCTTCAAGACCTCCCGGCAAGCTCTCCCCAATTTAGTCTCCGGCTACCTGACTCCCCTGCATGACAGTGCGGGCCTCCTGCGTGCCCTCTGCCTCTGCGCTTGACCCCACAGTGTTGGGCCCCGGCTCCTACTGCCTTCTCTCCCCCTGCTCCTCCTTTACAGCCTGAATAATATTATTTAAATAATAATGTAGCAGATTATGTAATAACATAATAATTTAATATATTAAGAGGGTTTCAAAGCCTCCTTTTCTATGGGAGCCAGAGCAGGTGTCATAACTTCCATTTTATGGATGTGGAAACTGAGGCTTTGTCTCAAAGAGAGAGTCTTTGACCAAGGATGTGAGGAGAATCAGAACTCAAACTCTGGACTCTGATTCTGGGCCCAGTGACCTGCCTAGGAGACAACCTTTTAATCAATCAATCAGTCAATCAACAGATTTTTCTTGACTGCTGTGCGCCAGGCTCTGTTCTGGCTTTGGGGCTTCATCAGTGAACAACAGAGACAGACTCTCTGTCCTTGGGGAACTTTCCCTTTAGTGGGGAGAGACAGACAATTGCAAAGATGAGATAGAGTGTGGCAGATGAGGATCTTATGGATGAAAATAGAGCTGGCAAGGGGATGGGGAGCACGAGGGGCTGTTGAAATGGAGTGGCGAGGGAGTGCCTCCCCGAGAGGATGGCTGAACAGAGGCTTGAAGGAGGTGGTGGAGCAGGCCTTGCAGACACCTGGAGGAAGGACGTTCCAGGCAGAGGGCAGAGCAAAGGGCCTGGGGTGGAACTGCGCCAAAGCCCTCCTGTGTCCCAAAGCCTCCGGATGGAGCTCCTTTGATGGGCTCTGCTCTTCTCAGCCCTGCAAGATTCTTTGCTCATCTGCTCTCTCCATCTCCCCACGGGGCTCCCAGACTGTGGCCTTGATAAGTGAGGACCCTGGGAGTCCCTGCAGCTGCTGGAGTGGGTGGTGACAAGGCAGAGAGGCCCTGAGAGCCCGCGTGCTGGGACACTCGCTCTCCCGCTGCTCTGCGGCCTGGCCTGCCGGCCACTGCCCTGGAACATGTCCCTTGAGCAGCGGTAGTCGTATCGAAAGGTTGATCTCCCCATTAGGAGGGATTTGTCTGCACGAGCTGGGGCTTAGCGGCCTAAGCCATGGGTCTGAAGGCTCAGACAGGTTCAGGGCCTGGAGGAGCTGACTCAGGCCTGGCTCCCCCGGGAATCAAGGAAAGGCGGCCAGCTGAGACCCCCGGGCCAGCGTCAGGAGGAATTGCTTGGCATCTCCAGGGGCACCACCAAAGCCACTGCTGTTCCCACTGTTCTTCCTGGGATCCAGGAGCAGCCCCGATGCCCTAACCTGGCCTGCCAAAAGCTGAGCGAGGCCTCAGGGCTCCGCTGGGCAACAGGCATCTCATTCTGCACTTGTCCCCGAGACACTCTGTCCTTCTTTCTCTGCAGCTCTGGGTACCATCCGCCCACCGGGATGTCCCCAGCTTCCTCCAGACTGCTCTCCTGAGGCCCAGCAGTCTAACTGGTGTCTCCACAGGATGTCCCATAAACCTCTCCAACTGAATGCATCCAAAATGGGACTCCCGCCTTCCCCCCAAAGCTGCCCGTGTCAATCGTAGCTCACTCTCACCATTTCACACTTTATGGAGGATCAACTCAAATATTTTTTAACAGGCTTGTGAGTAGGGTCCGATTACAGACCCATTTTATAGACAATGAAACTGAGGAAGGGGGAGCTTCTATCACATAACACTGTACCGCTTTACTGAGTCAACTCCCTCTCCAAAATCTATGTGAAGGGCTCCACATCCCGCCATCTCCCCTGCCAGGACCCCGTTTGGGCCATGTCCCTGCTCCAACAGTCTCCACTCTCCTTGTTTCTAGTGTCTTCTCCCCAGAGAAGCCCGAGTGATGGTTAAGAAAATAGAGAGTTGATTGTATCACTTTCTACGGTTCCGAACTCCTTACCATGACCCATCAGCCAGGTCCAGAATGGCCAGGGGCCCCTCCCGCTTGTCCTCCGGCCCTCACTCCGCTCACACCGCCACACTGCTTGCATTCGGTTCCTTCTTCTTTCGATATGGGCGCTGTGCCCGCGATGGCGAGCTCCTCCCGGCTCCAGCCTGCCGACAGCTGCTTCCTCTGCTAGGAAGGCTCCCCATGGCCGGGTGACTCCCTTTCTTCAGGTTTCAGTTTGTGTCACCTCCTCAGGAAGCCTTCTTTGGCTTTTCTTTCAGGTCACACCATCCTGTCACATGCTCTCCTGGCTCCCTGATCTTCATGTTGATGACATCTGGGTAGGCTGCGATTAGCTAATTATTTGGGTCCTTACTGTTGAGCACATGGCTTCTGCATGGGGTCCTGAGGCCCGCGGGGCAGGGGCTGGGTCTGTGGGGCTCCAGCTGTATCCCTCACACGGCGCCTGACGCACAGCGGGCTCCCAGCAAGTGCTGGAGAAGGTGGGAATGACACCCAGCCTTTCTTTTCACTTCATCCCTGTAAGTACTTTCCTTGTTTCCCCTCACATCGCCACACTCATTCTGGCCTCTGTGCCTCTGCCCTCTCTGGTGCTACAGCCTGATGCCTGCCTACTTGTCTTCACCCACCACAACCTACTGGTCCTACAAGGCTCCACTTGGGCCTCCACTTCTCCAGGAGGCCTTCTTTCTGCATGTGAACAGGCTGAGTCTCTCTTGTTCTTCTCGCCGTGCTGTTTTTCCTTCAGTCCTGCCTGGGCAAGCATCCTTGACCAGAGTCTTTCCAGGCAGGGACCGAGTCCTCTTCCAGTGCCCTCCCCAGTGGGCGGTGCAGGCCTGGGCAGAGGGAAATGCACGTAGAGGTGCACTAAGTCAGACGGCAGCTGCAGCCTGCGTCTCTTCTTTTCCTGGTCCCTAGGTTCTGCTGGGAGGTGAACCCTCCCTTCCTCCCCTCCCCTACGCTACAACCTGATCGCAGCTTCTTACCCACCAGGTCCTATGAGTAATTTGATGGTGAGAAACCAGAGGCCGTGGAAAAAGCAAGGGTTTTGGAGTCAGACAAATCTAGACTAAAATCCTATTTCTGTTAGGTTGAACCACATGAAATTGCCATTTCTCGGCCAGAAACCATTGAATAGCAACAGTTTCACGTGGCTCGATTTAATACGTACTCTCAGGCAGCTGCTCTGATCCCTTTTAGACTTAATTTCTTCATCTGTGAAATGGGAGTGGAGCCTCACTTACAGAGTCGGGGAGACGAGAAAAATGGCATTGTGCATGAAAGCTGGAGTCCTGGAGCCATGTTTGAAGCCTGGATCTGCCATCTTATCGAGGTTCCTAATTGCAAACAAGGTGCCTTACAGCTAGTTTAAGCAGAGCAGGAATTTACTATGGGTTGTCGGCTGGCTCACAGAATCTGAGGGCCCAGGAATGAGGCCTGAGTAAACGTGGGGCATTTTTAGTGCAAACACTACTGCCCCTCACTCAGGTGGTGTGCCGTTCAGGGCTGGATGCTAGCGGCTCTGTCACTGCTCTTCCCAAAGAACTGGATGCCTCTGCCGTTGCCCTGGCCACCAGATCGATCCCCTCACCTGGCTGCCTCCTTCTTTTGAATCCAGGTTTCACGTAGGTGTGTCTGATTGACGGCTCTGGGCCACGTGTCTGAACCCGAGGTGCAAAGGGGTCTGAGGATGAGATTTTTCTAGCTTCTCCGCAGAGAATGTGGGACTCATCATGCAGGAAATCATCAAAGTGTAGGGAGGGCATTCAACAGTGGCAGCTGTGTGCTCCTGCCTCTTACTAGCTGTGTGATCTCGGGCAAGTGCCTTATCCTCTCTGAGCCTCAGTTTTCTCATCTGCAAAATTGGGATAATAGAAGTATCTGTTTCATAGGGTTGTTGTGAGGATTAAATGCACTGATTTGTGAAAAGGCCCTTAGAAGAGAACCTGGCATACAGTATGCTCTTACTAGATGCTAGCTGTAGTTATTTTTATATTATTATTAATGGATTTGAGACTTCTTGGCACAAAACCTAGCACAGAGAAGATGCTCTTTAAATGTTTGTTGAATAGAAATCCTGGGCTGAGATGTTAGTGTTCAGAATTTCTCTTGGCCAGCCCAGAGTTCGGCCCAGGGGTCTGCTGGAACTGACCTGTATCTGCAGAGTGTTAACTTTTCAGGAGTTTCGTGAGCTGGTTCACAGCACTTGAAATCTGCCACGGATTTCAATTTACACCACGGAAATTGGCAAAGGCTACAAATGAAGGCTCCCTTCTTCCGAGATATGGCAACTTCATATGGTTAAACATGTGCCAGCCCACCACAGGCTAGGACACAGGGTACGCAGTATATAAAGTGCCCAGCACTGTGCATCTGTCTTGGTCCTTTTGCATGTGGTTCTTCTCCCCAGTGAGCAAATTCTTAGCCTCAACTCTATTTTCTGGGTGTCGGGATAGATAGGTGAACTCCCGGATTCATGGCTTTCTCATGTTCCCCTGGGTGGATAGCTCTTCTGCACTGATGAGTTCCTACCAGACAGAGAGTCCTTTGAGGATAGCCCCAGCGCCCAGCACAAGGTTAGCACATCATAGTTCAGGGGACATTTGAAGAATGGCTAAGTGGACGAGATCTCTGGAGCTAGACCCCTTTCCCTTCCCCACACTGCTTCACAACATTCTCTCTCCTTTCCTGATGCCCTCAGAAAGGCGTCGCCACTCCTGTTTTCCTTCTTCATGCCTTTCTACCATGTGGATCACATAAGAAAGGAGTGTGGTGGAGGCTGGCGAGGGGGCAGGGCCACTCCAATGTTGGTGAACCTCCGAGAGGGGTGGGGAGGCTGCCTCCTGCTTTGGAAACATTCCTCCGATTGCTCTGCACAGCTCAGCAGGCTGCCCTGGCTTAGGATGAAAAGGAGGGAGAGGCAAACACCCTTCATTTTAATTAAAGCCAACTTTACATTGTTATTCCATTTGCCTGTGTTATTGCACGAGCTTACAATAAAGTTATATGGCCCCCCCAGGGCGGCTTGAGCTGCGTGATAGAATGTGTCCAAGTTCAGCGCTCCAGGACTGTGCTTGGCGGCTCTGCAGGGGAAACCAGAGCCAGTGCCAGGTCCTCTCTGGGGCTCCGAGCCATTGTTCAGGCTCAGATCTGTTAGCAGTGCCTGTATTTAGATTCCATTCATTTGAAAAACATTTATCAAATACTTTCCACGTGCCCAGCGTGAACTAGGTGCCTAGTCTACTCCTGGCACGTTGCTGCACACCCCCAGGAGTACACATACTCTGGTCTCCAGGACCTGGCCCTGACCAATCTCTCTCCAGCAACACGGAGCTCCAGGTGGTCACCCGCCACCCCTACCCCAAATGCTCATTCTGGTCTTTCCTTTTTCGCTCTAAGGAGGCATCAGTGGGTGAGCTAAGCAATCCCTCACATTCAGCAGTTGCCTAGGCCCCTTCATATCTGACATCTCTTTGTGGTTCTCGCAGCACTCCATCCAGATGCTGCCTGCTCTTCAAGACTCGGTGCAAATGCCATCTCCGCCTTGCTCACACCTTTCCCTGGACCCCTTTGATCCTCTCTTGGCCCACTTTTCATGGATCTCATCTCAAGTTTCTAAACTTTTAAAATGAAAGTTTATTTTACATACAATGAAATGTACAGATCTTAAGTGTGATTGAATGAGTTTTGACAGATGCGTAAGTCTCTGTAACCACTACCCAAAGCAAGACACAGGACATTTCCAACACCCAGAGAGCGCCCTCATGACTCTTTCCAGTCAATTCCCCTCCCAGAGGGAACCGGTGTTCTGACTTCGAACACCGTAGATGAGTTTTTGCCTGTCTTTAACTCCATATAAATGGAGCCCAACAGGATGTATTCTTTTGTGCCTGGTTTCTTTTGCTCAGCATGTTTTTGAGCGTCATCCATGTCGTAGGTGGATTAGTGGTTTGTTCTTTGTGATTGCTGAGTTGTATTGCATTGTATGGATATACCACTTTTTGTTTATTCACTTATTTGGGTTGTTTATGGTTCGAGGCCATTATGAATAAAGCTGCTATAAATGTCTGTTGTATAAGAGAAATGGGCCTATGTCTTCATTTCTCTCGGGTAAATGCCTCAGAGTGGAATTGCCAGGTCGTGGAGTAGATGCATTTTTAACTTTATGTGAAACTGCCAAAGAGTTTTCCAACACAGTTGTACCGTTTCACAGTCTAGCCAGCTGTGTCTGAGCATTTTGGTTGTTCCACATCCTTGCCAACATTTGCCATTGTCAGTCTTTCTTCATTTTAGCCATTCTACTGGGGGTGTGGTTGTATCACTTTGTAATTTTAACTTGCATTTACACATTGTTGATGATATTGAGTACTTTTTTTATGCACTTATGGGCTATTTGTATCTCTTCCTTTGTGAAGCGACTGTTCAGTATTTGTCCAGTTTTTGTTGGGTTGTTTGTTATTTTAATATTAAGAATTCCTTATATATTCTGAATAGAGGTAATAGGCAAGCAATCTTGATTTTCTTAATAATATCTTTTGTTGAACAAAAGTTTTAAAATTTGATGAAATCTAATTTGTCAATTTTTTACTTTATGATTACTGATTTTTGTGTCCTAAGAAATTTTTACCTGGTCCAAATTCACAAATACATTCTCCTATGTTCTTTTTTCTAGAAGTTTTATAGTTTTAGCTTTTAAATTTAGGCCTGTGTTAATTCTTTTGGTATGAGGTGAGGTAGTGGTTGGAGTTCCATTCTTTTCCTCATGGATAGCCAGTTGTTCTAGCATTATTTGTTGAAGAGAATTTTCCTTCCCTATTGAACTGACTTGATCAAAAATCAATTGATGATATATGCATGGATCTAGTTTGGATTCTATGCTGTTCCACCCCTCTATTTGCCTATCCTTATGCTAGTTCCAACTTTCCTTGATTACTGCAGCGTTATGGTAACTCTCGAAGTCAAGCAGTCTTAAGTCCTCTCTGCTCTTTTGCAAGATTGTTTCAGCTATTCTAGGGCATTTGCTGTTGCACATAAATTCTTCAGAAAAGGCTGTTGTGATTTTCACTGAGATGTGTTGAATATATCAATTTATTTGGGGGATATCTTAACAATATTAATCCTACCAATCTATGAAAATGGTATACCTCTCCATTTCTTTAGGACTTCTTTAATTTCTTTCAGCAATACTTTTTAGTTTTGATATGGAGGTCTTGCACATATTCTGCTGAATTTATCCCTATGGTTTTTTAAAATGCTGTTTAAAAAAATTCATTTTCTAATTGCTCATTGCATATGTAGAATTGATTTTTTAATATTTACCTTATATCTTGCATTCTTGCTAAAGTCATTTGTTAGTTCTAATAAATATTTTTTAGACTTCTTAGGATTTTTGATGTTCAGAATTTTGTCACCTGTGAATAAAGATAATTGTACTTCTGCCTTTGCAATATTTATGCCTTTTTTCCCATTTTCTTGCCTTATTGCACTGGCCGGGATCACTAGTATAATGTTCGATAGAAATAGTAAGAGTGGCATCCTTGCCTTGTTCCTGATCATAGGGCGAAAAGGACTTAATATTTCATTATTAAGCATGATGTTAGCTGTAGGTTTTTCATAGATGTCTTTTGTCAGATTCAGAAAGTTCTCTCTTTTTTAATTAATTAATTAGTTAATTAATTAATTATTTAGGAAGATTAGCCTTGAGCTAACATCTGCTGCCAATCCTCCTCTTTTTGCTGAGGAAGACTGGCCCTGAGCTAACATCCATGCCCATCTTCCTCTACTTTATATGTGGGATGCCTACCCCTGCATGGCTTGACAAGCGGTGCCATGTCCACACCCGGGATCTGAACTGGTGAACCCAGGGCCACGGAAGCAGAACGTGTGCACTTAACTGCTGTGCCACCGGGCTGGCCCCAAGAAAGTTCTCTTTTATTCCTAGGTTTCTTTCTTTCTTTTTTTTTTTGGAAGATTAGCCCTGAGCTAACTACTGCCAGTCCTCCTTTTTTTTGCTGAGGAAGCCTGGCCCTAAGCTAACATCGTGCCCATCTTCCTCTACTTTATACATGGGATGTCTACCACAGCATGGCGTGCCAAGCAGTGCCATGTCCGCACCCGGGATCCGAACCAGCAAACCCCGGGCCACCGAGAAGCGGAACGTGGGAACTTAACCGCTGCGCCACTGGGACGGCCCCTATTCCTAGATTTCTGAGAGCTTTTACTATGAATGGGTGTTGGAGTTCATCAAATGGCTTTTCAGTATCTATTGAGATGATTATTTGATTTTCTCCTTTATTGTGTTAATGTGGAGAACTGCATAAGCCAACCTTGCATTCTTGAGATAAACTCCACTTGATCATAATCTATTTTATACATATTGCTGAGTTTGACAATATTTGTTAGGGATATTGGTCTGTATTTTTCTTTTCTTCTAATGTCCATGTCTGGTTTTGGTATCAGGATTATACTAATCTCACATAATGAGCTGGTGGATTCCCTCCTCCTATGTTTTTGGAAAAAGTTTTGTATGATTTATTCATTAAATGTTTGAAAGAATTCACCATTGAAAACATCTGGAGTTTTATTTGTGGGAGTTTTTCTTTTTTAATTGCAGTAACATTGAATTATAACATTATATATCTTTCAGATGTACATCATAATATATTTCAAATTCTGTGTAGATTACATCATGTTCACCACTCAAAGCCTAACTATAATCCATCACCACACATGTGTTTTTTAAAATTATGAATTTGATTTCTTTAAAGATATAGGGCTATTAAGATTTTCTGTTTCTTCTTGTGTCAGTACTGGCAACATGTGTCTTTTAAGGAATTTGTTCAGTTCATTTAAATTGTTGAATTAATTAGCACAAAATTGTTCATAATATTCCCTTATGTAATTTTAATGTCTGTAGGCTCTGTAGTGATGTCTTCTCTTTTATTTCTGATATTGGCAATTTGTGCCTTTTCTTCTTGATCAACCTAGCTAGGGGCTCATCAATTTTATTAATCTCTTCAAAGAGCCAGATTTTGATTTCACTGATTTTTCTTTATTGTTTATTTTCTATTTCAATGCATGCCACGCTTATCTTTAATATTTCTTCCCATCGGCTTACTTTGTTCTTCTTTTTCAAGATTCTCAACATGGAAAATTAGATAATTCACTTTAAATCATTCTTCTTTTTTAATATAAACATTTAAAGTTATAATATTTTCTCTAAGCCTTGCTTTAGCTACATCTTACAAGTTTATGTTGTGTTTTCATTATTATTCAGTGTTCATGCTCTCTCTTCTTTTAGGTTTGTGCTCATTTAGGTCAGTTTTTTTAGAGCCTTTTCATGATCAATCTGTATAAAATAGTCCTCACCCCTGCCAGTCTTTGTCCCCTTACCCTGAATTATTTTTTTCATAACACCTGATACAGTATAATGTATTTATATATATTATATTACACAGACATACATATGATATGATATTATGTTATAGTTTATTTAGAAGAGATCCATAAATACTTATTGAATGAAGGACTAAACCAATTATTTAAGACCCTGCACAAATATCCCCTTTGCAGAAGTCTCACCTGACAGACTTCTCCAGTTCTCAGGCAAGTTCACCTCACTTGTTTACAATGTTTTTATACTTGCTTATACTTGTCACTGATTATCACTGTATCATTATTGTGTATCTCTGTCCTCCCACTGACCACCTGCCCAAGGGCAAGGACTGTGTCTCTATTCACCAGTGGCCAGTACAGGGCCTGAGACAGAAGAGATTAGCAAATGTTTGACAGATGAATAAATGAAGTGGCGTCAATAACCTCTGCCTCGCAAATCAGCTGTGAGCCAGACTTGTTTCTTAGAGCAGAGGCCTCCTGATGATTCTGGAAGATTGGAACTAGTAAAAGCTTTTAAATTTGTAGGACAATGTTGTTTGCAATTTGCGCAATGAAACAAGTCTGCACCGTGCTTTCCAGTTCAGAAAGTGCTTTCCTATACGTTATCACGGTGGATCTTCACAACATTCCTGGGAGGAGGGCACTGTTATCCCCTTTCTCCAGAGGAGGAAGGATAAGCTCAGAAAGTTGAAATCATGTAGCCAAGAACTGGGGAATTTGAGACTGGGCCCAAGGTTTCTGACTTCTCTAGTCTTTTCACAGCAGCATGAAAGAAGCACCTATGGGACCTGGAGGCAAGATGGGTTCCAGGTCTCCCAGACCTAGTGATGGAGGTTTGGGCCTGTCATGGGGGAGGAGGCTGCCCAGGATGATGCGGGCGCTGGGCTCAGGCTTTGCAGCTTTGATCACAGATTCAGCCTCACGTAAGGAAAAGAGCTCTTGAGTTTAAACCTGGCCTCTTCCTACTATTAGTTAGGGACCTCGGGCAAGGGGCTCTCCCTCTCTGGACCTCGGTTTTCACATCTCTAAAATGAGGCTTGGGGCCAGCCGGTGGTGCAGAAGTTAAGTTCACACGTTCTGCTTCTCGGCGGCCCGGAGTTCGCCGGTTCAGATGCCAGGTGCGGACATGGCACCACTTGGCAAAAGCCATGCTGTGTTCGGCATCCCATGTATAAAATAGAGGAAGATGGGCATGGATGTTAGCTCAGGGCCAGTCTTCCTCAGCAAAAAGAGGAGGATTGGCAGTAGTTAGCTCAGAGCTGATCTTCCTCAAAAATAAAATAAAATAAAATAAAATAAGGCTTAAATACTCACCTCTCAGAGTTGCCGTGAGCCTGACATGAGGTCAGCTGTTACCAAAACACAGCTGAACTTCTGATAATAATGACAACCCAACGCCTACCGTTTACTGACTGCTATTTATTGTTTATTCTGTACATAGAACAGATCTGAGCTCAGATTCCCCGGCTGGATCTTGGAGGTCCTTACCCACAGGCCATGCCAGTTTCCCTTGCCCTAATCTCTGTGTGGCTGGATCCTGCTCCCTGCACCCCAATGTCTGGCTGTGACCCTGCTTCAACTCAGCCCTCCTCTGGGCCCAGTCCTCTAATAGCAGCAGCAGCAAAGGTTGGATACAGTGTGGTCTGACTCCAGCTGATCTTTCCACGTGCATCTCCTGCCACTTACAGCCTGTATCCCACACCGTGGTCCCTTATTAGCCTTTCCTGGAATATGCCCAAGGCCATCCACCTTTAGGCCTCTGCCTATGCTATTCCCTTTGCCTGGAGCACCCTTCCACAAAACCCCTGCTGGCTTTTGACCAGAAATCTTTGCCCAACTTGATGATTTTCCCAAGACCACTTAATGAGTCAGAATCTGACCTGTGTTGGTTAGTGGACCGTGAGGCTGTGGCCCTTAAGCCCCAGGATACCCAAGGCAGGAGTGCCGGATTTAGCAAATAAAAATATAGAATGCCTGGTTAAATTTGAATTTCAGATAAACAAGTAGTTTTTAATATAAGTATACCTAAGCAATATTTGGGATATACTTATACTGAAAATGATTTGTTGTTTATGGGAAATTCAAGTTTAACTGAACATCTTGTATTTTATTTGGCAACCCTATTCCACAAGTCTGTAAATGTGTAACAGCCCTGCAACCTTCTGCGGAGGGTGATCTTTTGTTAGGCTTAGCCTGGGAGGGGGCCTGGAGGCTGGCAATGGAATTGGCCTGAGAGCCCATCGAGTCTGGGGCCCTTGCTTTACAGACCTTGGCCCAGAGAATGGAAGGATGTGCCCAAGTTCACACAGCAGGGGCGTGGGGGGTGAGGGGGACAGAGGGGAGGCTGGAACTCGGGGCCCCTGGTTCCCAGCCACGGCTCCCTCCTGTGCCAGCAGCTCCGTGCTCTGGGCTGGTGGGGCGGCTCAGGTTCCCGCTTCCCTGCCCCTGACCTGCCCTTGGCTGGCTTCAGAGGGGGTCTGATGACGAAATGTGATCCTGCCATAAAATCTATACCAAACCAACTCTTCTCACAGCCCACCCGCCCGCCTCAAAGGGGGGCCCTAATCCTCATTTATGGGGTTGAGCAGCTGGGCCCGGCCTGAGTCTTTGAACGTGAGCTTGGGGTGTCCTGGGTCAGCCCAGCCTCAGCCAGAGGAACCTGAGAGTGAGGGCCTTTAGGGAGGCCAAGCAAGTCGAGGGGCCAGCAGTCACGGGCGCCCCAGGCCAAGGAGCACCAGTAAGGGTGAGAGTGTAAAATTCCGAGGGCTGAAGGTGGAGGTCAGCGTGGACATGTCTTCTAAGTGTGTGAGGAATCTGCACTTTGTTCCAGCAGCTGAGAAGACATACTGGAGGGTTTAAAGCAGAGAGCAACACGGCCCTAGGAGAAGGATGGGTTGGAGACCCCTTAGTTAGAAGACTCTGGAAGTAATTCAGGCAGAATGATGACAGCTTTGACTCAGAGTGGTGGCAGGTGGAGAGGAGTGAGGGGATGGAAGGTAGTTGTTGGGAGGTAGTGACTGGACAGCGGGGCCCCAGAGGAGCCCAGAATGATGCCGGCTTTCAGGTTTGGGTGATGTGGTGGGTGGAGGTGCTGATGCAAAGACAGGAACGTCAGGGAGGGTGTGGGAAGAAGCTGGGTTCCCTTTGGGTGTGCGGAGTAGGAGGGACCTGTGGGACACCCGGCAGAGATGCCAGAGGGTGGAGGTGAGCCTGGGGTCTGGGAGGGGGGCTGGGATGCAGAGATGGAGGTGGGCGCCATCAGCCTACCAGACCTTGAAACCACTGTTACTGACAGGAGAGTGAGAAGAGCAGAGGGTCAGGAGGGAGCCCCAGGGGCGCCCACCCGTGGGGCTGGGCAGGAGCAGATGAGCCCACAGAAGAGATGGCAGGCCACAGAGGTGGGAGGAAAACCGGGGGAAGAGGAGGTCGTGGGAGCCCAGGAAACAGTGTCCTGAGAGCCCCGAGGGCGCAGCTTTCCCTGGATCTTGCTGTGGGCAGTGGTGGCCTTACTCAGAGTGCTGATTTGCCAAGGATGGGAGGGGAGGGCGCGTAGATGCTGAGTGTAGACAACTCTCTGAAGAAGGTTGGTTTGGAAGAGATTTTGGGGGTGGTCAGGCAGACGGGGTGCACCCATTGGAGGTGAATGTGGGCTTAAGGGAGAGGCTGTTCATGAGATTCTTAAGGATGTTTATCCGCCATGGGAAGGGCGGTAAGAGAAGAGGGCGAAGGGGGCCGTTCGCAATTGCCCGCCTGCAACCCGCCGTCAGACCCGCGTTCCCTTCCAGACGGGAACACCTACACACACAGACACGCCGGAACCCGCAGCTTCCTGACACATACTCGCCTCTACTGGGTGGGACGCGCTTGATATTTTCTCTCCTATTTTACTTTTTATAACCGCTGGTCACAACACTCCAGATGGAATGGCTCGAATGGCTCACAGTGGTCAATTTGAGAACATGGAGGTAGAAGGTACGGAGAGGTCAGGCGGCAGGGGACCTGTCTGGTGAGGGGTGGGATCCGAGGGGAGGGTCTGGCTTCCATGGGGGAGGGAGCCCATTCGTCATTCCAGTAGGAGGGAGCGAGGTGGGATTTGGAGCCGGCACAGGGAAAGGTGTAGGTTTTGTGGCTGAAAGTGGCTGGCTTTTGTTTTCTCGGGGAAGGTCACCGCTGGGCGGGTAGGGCAGGGAAGGCCGGCAGTTCCCAGAGGGAGGTCTGAGCAGCCGCATGGGCACAGAGGAGCAGGGGACAGCCACATTACCTGGCAGTTTTGAGTTGATGGAGGCAGGCGGCTGTGAATTTAAAGTGGTACCAATTTTCCTGGGATTTTCATGACGCCTAAGCCAGAGTTCCTTCTTCTTGAGGGGGTGGGTAAGGCCTGGCCCCGAACACCGACACAACGGTTCTTTGCTGAGCGAATGAATGAGCGAATGAACAAATTTATCAGTTCAACAAATATTTATTGAGCGCTCTCTATATGCCAGGGACTGTTCTAGGAGGGGAGCCCAGAGGTGACAAAGGCAAAATTCTTGACCCTTTGGAAACAACATGATCCTTTGGACTACATGAGGCTTTTTTTATTCTTTTATTTTTTTAAGGCAGCTAACCCAGCCCAGTGAAAAATTTGGTGAGATAATCATCATCTTGCTCCTATTCCTGTTTGTGTTCTATTTCAGCCTGAGATGGAGTCAGGGAGCATGGACTTCATTTTCACTAGCTCAGAGAAGTAAAGTGACTTGTCCCAGGTCACACAGCACTGCAGCAGACCTGCTGGCATGGGTTGGGGCAGCAATTGCCCACGCCCAGTGCTGAGTTACTCCTGCTCTCCATGCAGCGGTGTCTCCACAGACCTTGACCTGGGTATAACAGTGGCAGAGAGGGTGGGTGCCCAGGTTTCAACTTTCTGGAGGGAAATCTTGACATGCTTTTCTTTTCTTGTTGCCTGGAGTGGAGCAAACAGAACGTGTGGCCTCAGAAGGAAGTGGGTACGTCAGGCCGATGAGATGAGTAGCAGTTGCAGGCACGGCCTTTCCCAGGGAATGTCTGCCCTCAGTGGAAGGGAAGGGTGTGGTCAGGACCCCGCCCGCCCCAGCTCCCACACACAGACAGCAGAGCGGGCACAGGGAGTGGGGAATCAGCATTTGTTAAACTGTGTGTGAGCACAGGTGCGTACACAAAGACACATATCAAGAGGTACAGATGCTTGTGCAGACACTAATATACAAATCCTTATTCAGACTCACAAGCAGGGATGTACAGTCGTGTGTATAGGTACACACCCAAGTACACTCGTATTCACATCTCACTGCTTACCCAGCCTAAAGGAAGTCAGTCATGGCATGTGACGTGCAGCACAGGGAATAGAGCCAGTGATGTTGTCATATGTCATGATGACAAATGGTTACTATCTTATCAGGTGATTATCTTCTAATGTAAATAAATGTCGAGTCCCCATGTTGTACACCTGAAACTAATACAATATCATATGTCAACTATACTTCAATAATAACCGTAAAAAATAAAAGCTTCCCCAGGCACACATACACACATCCAAAAGGACATACACGTTTTAAACAGGCATATGTGTAGGTGCACATCTTTGGGCATGTTCAAAGACACATACATTAGGCGTGTATTCACATGTGTATGAGGAAGCGCACACCCACATGCAACAAAGAATTAAATCTACAAGTGCTCACGGAGAGCCGTACTCGGTGTAGGCATGTCTCTCCCCCCACCCCTCTCCATCAACCTCATTTCTCTCCTTGCCTTTACCAGTGATCACATGCTCTCTTTTGCCTCAGGGCCTTTGCACAGGCTGTTCCTTCCACCGCTGTCTTTGGCACTCTTCATCTTTCAGTCACAGTGTGTCTGTCCCTTCCTCTGCTTGGAGCACCCACTCAGCATCCTCTGCATCCCCTTTCATAGCCTTCAGCCCCTTTGGTTCTAACTGTTGCCTGCTCCCCCCTCGACTATCAGCTGCCTTGTTCAAGGCTGTACATACGAGGGCTTTAGCAAACACAGGTCGACTGAATGAATAACTAACCACTGTGCATGGAGTCCTCACTGCGTGCCAGGAACTGGAGAAGCTAGGTATAGGTATTAACTTCCTATTATCGTCCCCATTTTATGGAGGAAGAAGGGGAGCATCCCAGGTGTCAGGGCCGGGATTGGAACCGGGGGTGAACTCTTTCTCCCTAGTGTTTCTCTGCTTTCCCTCTTCCCCTCTGTCTGCGGGTCTAGACCTGCTGAGGGTGGAGTCACCCTACCCTCTTCCGAGCGGCCTTCTTGCTGCGCCCCTGGCTCAGGAGCCTCCACATCTCCCTGGTTCAGGGCCTTGAGGTCGCTGTGTTCACGTCTGGGGGCTTTGCCGGGGTGCAGCCAGGGGCGGGGCTACTTAGTCTACTCTAAAGTGAACCCGCTAGGAGGACGCGCCTTCCAAGCCCAGGGGAGGTGCCCGTGGCCCGCGCTGCCACCCGGCGCTGAAGGCCGCGGGGACGACCCCCGCCCGGCCCGGCCGCCCACGGGCCCTGCGTCGCACGTTCCCAGGCCGGTGCCCGGAGCCCCGAGACGACGAGCAGCGCCAGCGCGCCCAGGCTGCGGGGAGGCGGCGGCCGGGCTCCCGGGCGTGGGGCGGACGGGGCGGGGCCGGGCGGGCCGGGTGGCGAAATGTCTTTTCCAGATTAGGGGCCCGGCCCGCGCTGTTGACACAGTCATAAGTTTTAATGAGAAATTTTGAGTATTTGCGTGGGAGACGCCGCCTCTGTGCGCACAGATGCCGCGGGCTGGCGGCGCGGGGGGCCCGGCCCTCCCCAGGCCGGCCACAGGCCCGCCACGGATTCCTTTCAGGCAGAGGGGAAACATTTAAACTCGCTCACCTTTGAACTGCCAGGGACACTGTTTACCTTGGCTGCCCGAGTGGCAGTTTTACAGATATTAAATACCGTCCGCAGGGTGATCTGGGGCCTCCTTAAGTCCCCACCCCCCGCGGGGGGCTGGCCTGGGCACAGGGGGGCTGGGTCGCCCAGTCTCTCCGAGGTCAGCGCGGTGTCTTCCCCAGGCTCGGTTTCGCAAGGGGGTCCCGAGCCCCTCTCTGCAGATGGCTGGCTGTGTTTTGCGCTGGGGAGACGCCCTGCGGCTCTCGCTCCTCATCCACTCCCCAGCCCATTCATCTCATAATTCGATTTTCTGTGTCAGGGCGGACTGCTGTGGAGGAGGCGAGGGCTGTCCGGGCCGGCTCGCACGTTTCTTGATCTCTGCGTCTAGAAGGGGACCTCTCGAATGTAGGCGCCTGCTCGGCAGGACCCAGGCCGCCTGGCGCTCATCTCCGGGGATAGTGGAGACCATCTCCCCAAAGATCCCTAGGGGACAGAGGAGGGCCATGCGGAGCCCCAGGCTTCAGCCCCGCGGTCAGAGGGCTCCCTGCAGAGGAGCAAGCCATGTTGATTTTACGGAGAAGGCTGCTATGCACATTTCACTGCTGATTTATTGGTTTTTAACTAGATCCTTATGCTGGGCTAAAAAAGCCATCTTGCACTTTGCAAGGCTCTGCTGACGGCTGCCGAAAATGACACACGGGCTCCTCCTGCTCCCCTGCCCCTCGCTCCGCCCAGAGGGCGACAGTGGAGGTGTGAGCCTGGGGTCCTCTTCTGAGGAAGGAGCCTCATCCTTCAGGCTCCCAGCCACTGACCACCTGTGGTGTGCACTGGGGCGAGTGTGTTTGTGTGTGCGTGTGAGAATTTATGGACTTGGAGGGAGGGGCTGGGAGAGGGGAGGGCCTATATTGAGCCCTGAGACATACTGCCCACCTTTCCTCCCTTGGGCCTCATGGAGCACTTGTCATGCGTTTTAACGGACTTTGGAGTCAGACAAACCTAGACTGACTTCCTAGTTACTGTCTCGCTGTGTGATTTGGGGAAGTTAGGTAACCTCTCTGATTCTTGATTCATCATCTTTGGAGTGGGTATAACGCTTACCTACGGTGTGGGGATCACGTGAAATATCGTATAAGCCACATTAACCCAGTGCCCAGCATATGGAGGGGGCTCGCTGATTAGATTCCCTCCTAACTTCTTCCTCCCAACCCTGGCTGGTCACTCCCAGGAAGAGGGAAGTTCCTGAACATGGGGACGGATGACTTCACACTGCCTTCCAGCACTGCATACGGTGCTTCATGATTCCGTGGAAAACGATACACTCATACGCCGTCAATTGATAAACGATAAGGCACTTTCAACCCGTTAGCTCATCAAATCCTCATGAAAGTTCTATGAGAGAAGAGAGAGGATGAAAGGAAGCAGCAAAGTCATTTCACGGAGACAGATAAAGGGTTTTATCTCAGAACCATAATCTGAACCCAGGGAGACAACTTCTGGCCTAGAGCTCTTTCCTTGGTGTCCTGGCTGCCTCTCCTGCTCTTCCACATGGTTCCCCTTCTCAGGGAGAACCGCTCCGTGGACCACGAGGGTCTGAGGTGAAGGGATTTTAGGTGTACAAATGGGGTCCTTTCGCCATGGGAGCAAAGGGAAGCCATCAAGGGGCAGGAGACCCACGTGGACACCTGCCTGGGTGGGGGGGGGGGGGGGCTGCTTCTTTGGCCTGCCTGGGAAGAGGACCCAGAGAGCAGGGTGGGCACAGTGAAGACAGGTCTGATCGAGACCCCTAGAATCACGGAGCCAGAGGAGGACGCTGGCCGCATCTGCAAAATCCATCAGGCAGCTTGATGGGTCGCCGTGAAACAAAGATGGGATAAGGTTACATGTGTTTTCCGTGGGAGTCGGCTCCAATTTCAGCCTGATGATTTAGTCAGGTGTAAGCATGAAGTTTCCAATTTAGAGAAATAAATCTCCAGTGATTTTATTATCCCCTGTTTTACCCTGACACCCAACTTCACCCCGGCCCCCTGTCAAAGCCCTCATGATGTGTTTATATAGGGCACACTGTAATTGATTGGCGTGCAATAGAACATGACACAGAAAATGTGGCCTTCCCCACCAGCCCCGACTCTGGGAGCTTCCATATTTCATCATCCCCCCGGCCCAGTCCCAGGCCCCTACTCACTGTGGCCGCAAATTCCTAGGATTCTGGGTTGTCTGAGAACAGAAGCACAGGTCCGAGGGGTCCAGGCAGGCACCCCAAGGTGGCCTGAAGATGTGGAGTGAAGGACGCCGGAGAGAGGCAGCTGCCCTGGGTAGAAGCTGGTCGGGGTGGCTGGACAGCTGACCTCAGAGGCCCTGCCTTTTCTGGGAGTTGCTGAAATGAATCATCCATGGCTCTGGGGTCTGGTAATCCTAAAGTTCTAAACTTCTGAGATGGTCAGTTTCTCACAACGTTATTTCAATCTATGGATCTGTGATCCTAGATTTATGAATCTATGGCAACAATATGTAATACACGTAATACTAGGGTGTACTATGGTACTATTCCTGATCAATATGAATACAAATATAAATGTGGATTTGAATATTGCCGTCAGTGCTAAAACCAATACGAGTTCCAATAACGTCGCTTGTCGAGGGCTTTCTATGTGCGCAGCCCTTCACTAGGCACATGGCGTCATTCTTGCATTTAATTTCCCCACCAGCTCTGTAGGAAGGTGGTGTTTTCTCCGTTTTACACAGGATACCATTGAGGATCAGAGTGAGTAAGAACTTGTTCAAGGCTACACAGTTTTTCTTTGTCTTTTAAGATTCTGGGATTTTAGCACTCTTGCCTACAAGGCAGCCAAGACACAGTGGAAAAGGCAGATAGATGTGGGGTGAGAAGCAATCCCAGCCTCGTTGGCTGTTGTTGGGAGTGTGCCTGTTATGTGCTCAGTGTTAGCCCAGTTGTCATCGACTCTGTCTTCAGCTCTAGGAAAGATGTCGAGGTAGAAAATCTGCAAGATTCAGGGTAGAGAATGAAGGCCCAGTCTTTGCCAAAGCCAGATGATGGGGGAGTTCACTTCCGATTCTTCTAGAATCCTATAGTTTCTGCATCTGCAGGAAAAAGTCATGTAGCCCAACCACCAACCAGGATCCAGATTCTTACCTGCCCCAGCCCCCTGACTGGTGGGGGTGGGGGGTGGTGGTGCCTGTTTTCTACTTGCACATCTCTAGAACAGGAAGTTTCTACCTTCTGATGAGCTGAAACTTGCCTTCCTGTAGCTTTGGCTTAGGGGTCCTAACTCTGTCCTGTAGGGCCACAGAGCAAATCTGCTTCCTCTGCTCCGTGACTTTGGAGATTTTGAGACACAGTAAATCAAATCTGCCTACTTACTTATCCATCTATCCACTCATCATCCATCCATCAATCAATACATCCCCTCTTCCCTTTTTTCTCTGTCTCTCTATCCATCCATCCATCCACCATCCACCCATCCACCCATCTATCCACCATCCATCCATCTAATAGTCCAGCTGTCCATCATTCATCCATTCGCCCACCCATTCACTCACTTACTCAGTCACTCCTTCATTAATTCATTGAGGGGCAACCACCCAAATGGTACTTGTTAGGCACTCTGGGGAGGGACACAGAGATGACTATGCCCTCAGTAAGCTTGGGAGAAGCCAGACTCACACCGACAGAGCTTATTCATTCCAAACATCAGCACTCTAGCGACTGTCTCAGCAATTTGTAAGTCAGTGTTGAGTGAGCGGTTCAGGCTCTGAGTGCAACCAGGAGCCAGAGGAGAGAGGGTCTGGCGGGCGGTGGGCTGCTCAGGTCCTGCTTCCTGCACATTATTTTCTTTGCTTTACAAACTGGTATCTCAGATACGATTTCCCGCGGACCAACAGTGAAGTTGCATACTGTGCTTGGCTCGCTTCCCTTCCTTCATTCACTGGTTCAACAAATACTTGTTCAGCACGATTATCTGGCAAACTCTTCAGATATGGTGGCAAATAACAGACACATCCTTGTCCTTTTCAAGCTTATCATTTAGTGTAGGAAACAGATGATAAACAAGTAAACAAATTACCTACATATTGGTAAGTGCCATTAAAAAAAGGAGCAGGGGAAGAGAACAAAGCAGGAAGGAAGATGCTAGTTTAGATAGGAAGATTGGGAAGACTTCTCTGAGGAGGTGACATTTGGGCAGGATAGGAAATCCTAGGGATGGAGGCCGTGGCCTTTGGCTTCCTGTTTCTCCTGGAGAAAGGGAAGAAGTTGGGCAAGGGGACTAGAATGATGGGAGGCTCGAGTCCTTAGTTGGAGAGAGAAGGACGATTCATCAGGTTTCCCTTGGAAAAACTGCCCAGGAAATCAACCCTTTGTGGTCCACGAAGGGCACCACTCAGTTCCCGTCACCTTCCAGCACGTTGTCCTCGTTTACAGTGAGGACACAGAATGGTGACAGGGTGGGATTTACCCAAGATACAGAGCAGGTCAGGAAAGGGTTCACACCGGGGCCCCGTGTGGAAGCTCCTGGTGCATATGCTGCCCTCCGTGGTTCCCGGCCTTGGCTGGGCTGAGTAGGGAGGCCCCCCACCCTGTCAGTCCTCTTCTGGAGGAGAAGGCATGGTGGGGTCCAGTCCCTAGAGACTCCAGATTTCTCTTCTTAATCTCTCAGACTCAGGGGAGTAAAAAATATGAGCCCAGAATCCCCAAGGGGTCAGCACAGGGTGGGGCCCAGGAGAGGTAAAGGGTCAAGGCAAACTGAGTGCTTTCCTTTGGGGCCAGAAGAGAGAATGATACACTGAGCACAAAATGAGAGGTGACTGGAGGCAGTCATGGGCTGGGAGTCCACAGACATGGGCCCTAACCTTGGCTCTGGTTTGCTGCGAGACCTTGCAAATCCCCCTCCTCCTGGGACCCTCACTCTCAGTTAGGGGGTTTAACCTACATGCCGCTTGTGAATCCTTCTAGTTAGAACGTGCTTTATTTGGACTGATATACAGTAGACTGGCATTACAGCAAGAGGGAGTCAGGTAAGACATCAAATGCAACTTCCACCGAAACAGTTTACCTTCTGAAGGTGTACACTTGGCCTTCTAGAAACGTAGCCAGACACGGGGGTCTGTTCTGGATCCAGGTGGGATCTAGGTGTCAGAGAATTGATTACACTTGTGATCATTTATATCCATGGATGCCCCAGATGAACCATCCTTCCAGGTATTCACATCCCGTGTGGTCCCCACTCATGTTGAACCTGGGCTGGCCCTGTGACTCTTATAACCAGTGAAGTGCAGTGGAAGTGATGATCAGCCAGTTCTGGCTATAAGGTTTACTGCTGTGTAACAGATTACCACAAATGGAGAAGCTTAAAACAACTCCCTTTGCCTGGCTCACAGTTCTGTAAGTCCAGGCATGGGTTCTCTGCTCAGGGTGTCGCCAGGCTGAAATGAAGGTGAGGGTTGGGGCTGCAATCTCCTCAGAGGCTGGGGGTTCTCTTCCTGAATTCAGTTCTTTGTGGCTATAGGACTGAGGTCCCCGTTTTCTTTCTGGCTGTAGGCCAGGGGTGTGTCTCAGCTCCTAGAGGCTGCCCTCAGGTCCCAGTGGCATGGCCCTCTCCCAACATGGTGTCTTCATTCTTCAAAGGCAGCAGGAGAATGTCTCTCCAGTCTGCGTGATAGAGTCATACACACTGTAACAGAATCTATGTCATCACCTTTGCCCTATAAAGGTAACCCAATCAAGAGAGTGACTTTCCCATCATTTTCAGGTCCCATTCACACTGGAGGCAAAGGGAATACAGAGGGCATGTACACCAGTGGGTGGGAATCTTGGGGAGCATCTTAGAATTCTGCCTATCACACTGGCCCAATCTTTCAGAAGGCCTGGCAGCTTCCGCTCCTGTCCTTTTGAGAACCCTGAGCTGTGATGTAAGAAGCCTGGATACCCTGATAGAGAGCCCACGTGTAGAAGTCACCTGGGGAGGGAGAGGCCAGGTGCCCTAGTGTGCCAACTGAGTCTAGCCTTCAAGCCATCCCTGCCAACACGCCAGACATGGAAGTGAACCATCTTGGATGTTCCAGCCCTGCTGAGCCCCGTGAAGACTGCTGCCCCAGATGACATCATGTGGGGCAGAAGAACCACCCAACTCAGCCCAGTCAGCCCACCGAGAGTAGCCAGTGATGCCAGAGCCTTTCTGGTTCCACCTGCCCGGTGCTCTGTGTCCTGGGAGGGAACACGGTTCTGCCCATTCTATTTCTGAGTCATGGAAGACCTGTGTCTTGTGTGGTGATTCTCCACAGCAGAATCTCTGTGATAGGGGGTGGAGCCATCATTGAAGTTTCTCTCTGGTCCCAAGGCTGGTTGTCTCCTAATTATCTCGAGAGGTGGTATGGCTTGAATGGGGAAAATTCTAGACAGGAAAGCCAGGGACCTGGACTGTAGCACCAGCCCTGCAGGGTGATCTTAGAACCATAGCCATCACTTCTAGGGCGCTTTCCAGGTGCCGCGGGCACTGTTGTAAATGCTTTGCACATATTGACTCATTCTGACTTTGCAATCACCCTAGGAAGTAGATACTGTTATTACTCCATTTTACAGATGAGGAAATGGAGTACAGAGATGTCAAATAACCTGCCCAGAGTCACAAAGCTAGGACGTGGTGGAACCCATCTCTTCCCTGGACATAATGATTCTGATTCTGAGATTTTAGCATTTCTTTGTTTTTGGAAATCTAAGATTCCACAACTCTTAAGGTCCTGGTAGCCTAAGATTCCATTAGTTTCAAGATCTTAGAATTCTCAGATTCCAAGATTCTAGAATTCTCAGATTCCAGGTTGAAAATGCGAATGCCTGCCATCTGTGGGAGTTGGGGTCAGGGGACGTGCTGGGGAGTGACACAGCTTGAACCTGCAGTCCTGCTCAGCCCTCTGTTCTGTTAAAGGCGCCCGCTGCCCCTTGGGCACTGACTTCATTTCTCTGAAACCCGAAACCTCTCTTGGAACTGGAAGCCCTTGGTGGTAGGAGAGCAGGAGGGAGACCTCCTTGCCTGATAGCGCCTGCAGCATCGCGGAGAGCGGCCAGAATAAGCAGTGAGAACGGGACTCGGAGTTCCCTGAGAATGATAACATTCTCTGCATCCCGCAGACCCCAAGGAAATCCACGTCGTCCTCGGGTGCTGCCGAGGCCGGAGGAGGGAATGGAGGCTGGTGTTTCCACAGGGCCCACCGTCCTGGGCGTTGTGTTTCTGTTGGAGCGGGGGCCACATGACTGGTGGCCCTGGAATAGCCGTGCGCTGCAGGACTGTGGGGAGGTCGTCCAAGGCCCGGAAGCAGGGCGTGCTGGCTGCAGTTCTGCAGGCAAGGCGAGGGAGCTGGGTCAGGGTTGACATGTGGAAGTGATTAGATGTCCGGAGACTGGGCACCATAGAATTAAGTGTCCTGGAGGGGCTGGGAGCCCAGGGGTGACTGACTCCAGCGGCCTCATTCTACAGATGGTGAAACTGAGGGGCAGAGAGCAGCTGTCCTGCAGCGTTTAGCATGGAGTTCAGTAAGGCTTCTGGAATCAACCCCAGCACAACTGAACCCCTGTGCTTCAGCGACACCAGACTCGTGCCTTTAACGCAACATTTTCTCACTTCTGGGCCTTTGCTCATGCTGTCCAGTCTCCCTGGAATGCCCTTCCACCCCTTCTTTGCCTGTTGAAGTACTTAGCTTTCAAGGTGCAGCTCCAATGCTACCTCCTCCAGGAAGCCTTCCTTCATCCTTTTCCTGTCTCTGATGTCTTCTCAACCCCTACTCTGAGCACTGAGAGCACCTCGTCTACCCTTCTCCTCTGCGACATGTCACTTTTCCTTGCAGGTTATACGTAATAATAGTTGCTATTTTTGATCAGATACTACAGTTCAGGCAACTTACATGCATTTTGTTTTTTTTTCTTTTAATATCCCCATATTACAGATGGGCAAACTGAGGAAAAGAGAAGTTAAGCAACTTACCCAAGGATGCACAGCTAGTGAATAGCAGACCCTAGCTACAAACTCAGTCTGGCAGCACAGTCCACACTCTTAACCATTGTCTATATTTCCTTTCCATAGTGCCTTGCACCTAATACGTATGTTCAATAAATATTTGTTTAATAAATGAAGGAACAGCAATAATAAGAAAATAAGATTTAACTGTAATCCTACCACATAGAGATTTTGGGAATTCACCCTTTAGATTTGTTTCTAATGCAAGGATAGACTTTTTGTCATCATTTTGAGGAGCATAGATCAGGCATCAATGTATAATATGTTTGAAATTTTATTTATTTTTTGCATGTTTAATAAGTATTTATTGGATGAATGAAAATGCATAAACAGTAGTCTGTGCATAGTGATAAGATCTGAAGAGCACCGCGAAGCTTGCCAAAACCATTTCTTCTGCCTGACCACAGTGGTCCGAGAAATTCCTGCCGTCAGACTCACGCTCTGGATTGAGTCGCTGCCTCAGGAGGTGCTGGTTACACATGTCAGTTAACTGAGAACGAGGACACCAGTCAGCACTGGGAACAGAACTGTTTGCAGTCTTAACAGAACAGCAGAGCATCTTTTTTCAGGTTAAGGAAGTTCTCTTTTATTTCTAATTTGCTAAAAAGTTGCTCATTTTTTAATCATGAATGGATGTTAAATTTTATCAAATGGCTTTTCTGCATCTAATGAGATGAGCATATCATTTTCCTCCTTTACCGTTTATATGGCAAATTACGTTAAACATTTTTGTACGTCTGTCATCTTTGCATGACTAAGATAAATCCAGCTTGGTCATCATGGATTATCCTCTTTATAATTTCTGTATTCAGCTTTTTCATATCTCCCAGAATTTTAGCGTCTGTGTCACATTGGCCTATAATTATCCTTTCTCATACTGTTCTTATCAGGTTTTGATATCATATTTATGATCGCTTCACATGATAAATTGGGAATATTCTCTCTTTTTAAATATTTTTTAGCAGCTGTAGAAGACTGGAATTACTTGTTCCATCAGTAAAAACTCTGGGTCTGGATCTCCTTTTTGGGAATATTTTAAACTACAGATTAAAACACTTCATGACTATAGAGCTACCTAGATACTTTATTTTGTCTTGAATGGATTTTGGCAAATTGTAATTTGTTCATTTCATTTTTATATTTATGTACAAAAAATTGTCCTAATATCCTCTTATCTTTTAATGTTTGCAGAATGCTTAGTTATAATTTTTTATAATTTTTTTCTTTTTATTTTTTTATTGCGATATAATTGACATAAAACATTATGTTAGTTTCAGGTATACAACATAATGATTCGATATATGTATATATTGAGAAATGATCACCACAATAAGTCTAGTTAACATCCATCAGCATGCATAGTTACAGATTTTCCTTGTCTTGTGATGCGAACTTTCAGGATCCACTCTCCTAGCCGCTCTCAAATATACAATGCAGCCTTGTTAACCACACGCACCATGCTGCACAGTAGCAGTCTCTCATTTAACTCTCACAACAGTCCTCTTTGATAGATGAGGACATTGAAGCCCTGAGAGGTGAACTTACCTGTCTGAGGTCACACGCTCAGAAAGTTCCAGGGAAGAGAGTCACACCCGGGTTTGCTTGGCTCCAACAGCCAGGCCCAAACCGCTGGATGCCCACCTCCCTGAAGGTCACTCATCTTCGGGGACACGGCTCTTGCTCATGCTCCCGTTTGTTCTTCACGTACACGTCTGCCCCCACCGTCTGTGAACTTTTCAAGGGCAGCGCTCCTGCCTTCCTCATTGAGCCGTCCCCCAAAGAAAGTGATCTGCAAAACTTGGATTAATTAGGGACTATGAGGCCATTAGGGTATAATACTTTAAGGACCCCAGTGAAGGGTACAGAAGGTAAGTGTCCAGGTTGTTTCCGGTCTCTGTTCTCCCTGAACTGTCAGGACAGCTTCCTGGAAGATGGGAGCTGAGCTCACCCTAGAAAAATGGGATAAGAGGAGAAGTCAGAGGCAGCATTGGGGTGGCAGAGGGAACCTACAGGAGCCATAGCCTGTTCAGCTCGAGTGGAGTCCCCTGATGCTGACAGTTGGGAGCCATAAGCCACATCTGGAAAAGCATTGAGGCTGGACGAGAGAGGCAGGGGACGCCTGGTGGGTTCTTGGGTGGCAGAGTGATGGAGATTCCTAGCACAGCCCAGGAAGGAACTTCACTAGATATCTCTCCCAGCCTCTCCCAAGGCACTTGCCCCTGCTTTCAGTGACAAGGAGCTCTCCACCTCACTGGAGGGTGATCCTGTGGCGTTTCCTGGAAGAATTCCTGGGGTACAGGCATCTGGAGACGATGGAGGGATAGACATGAGTTGCAGGAACGTCAGGGAAGCCATCGGGAGGCCATTTAATTCCTCAGTGCTGGCTGACTGGGTACCATATGCAATGAGCACAGTGCCAGGCACAGTGTTTCAAATTGCCCTGTCTTCTGATCCATTATTGTGGGTCGCCTGGGTTGCAGTTTCCAAGCTCATTCAAATGCACACAATGTGTACATAAGGCCCAAGCTTTGGGATCACACAAGCTGGGGGTCAAATCCCAGCCTCACCACCTACCAGCCAGGTGCCTTTACACAAATGGCTTCATCTCTCCAAACCTCAGTTTCCCATTTCCTCATGTCTGAAATAGGCACGAAGCCCCCGACTTCTCCGGGATGTAAAGCAACTGGCCCACAGGAGCACTTGGAAAGCGATGGCCGTCCCTCCAGTGGCATCTCATCCTCACCCCATCCTCATACCTCTCGTCCCTCCACCTGGGGATCGTAGATCCTCCTGTGGTTCCAATCAGCGTCCATGTGCCAACACCTGCAAGCCTCCATCTGCCTCTGGATCTTTCTGGAGCTGCAGCTGGGCTGTCGGCTGCGTCTGGTCAGTGGCTCCTGGATTTGAGACCAGGAGCCTAGGCCAACTCCCAAAGTTGTTTGATTCTCTGACTCAAGGTTTGCAGGCCCTGCTTTCCTCTCTAGCCTCTCTGTCAACACCTTCTCTCCTTCTCCTCCCATCTCTGACCCCTCTGTGTACCTCTCCTTGATCTCCTGCCTCCAAACCTCTGCCCCCTCTCACACTGCCACTTGGAGCTCCCTCCCCTCACTATCCATCCAGCCACCTCTGACTTCCCCTTCTGGTTTGGAAGTCACCTTCTGAGACCCAGATGGTCCGGGTGCTATGGCTCTCCCCTAGATGGCAGGGCGGGTTCTGGGTGAATGCCTTCAAAGGCCTGGGATAGAAGAGACATCTTCAGGTGTCCTGGTGGTGGGCAGTCATCCATCCGTCCATTCATTCAGCAAGCATTCATGAAGCTTTTGTTCTGACCAGGCCCTTGGCTGGCGCTGGACCACAGAGGGGAGATAGTACAGTGCAGGCTTAAGACCAGCAACTTTGATGTCTGCCTGACCAAAAGGTGAGTCCTGATTCTGCCACTTTTAACTTGTGCATCCTTGGCAACTGACCTCCCCTCTCTGAGCTTTACATTCCACGTCTGTATGAAGCAGGAAGCAGGGGCGCTGTCTCAGGATCGCTGTGAAGAAGAATGAAGACACTCTATGTGTTAGTCTGCTCGGGCTGCCAGAGTGAGAGACCATGCGCTGGGCACTTTAAACAACAGAAATGTACCTTCTCACAGTTCTAGAGGCTGGAAGCCGGAGATCAAGGGGCCAGGAGGGTTGGTTTCTGGGGAGGCCTCTGTCCTTGGCTTGTGGATGACTGCCTTCTTGCTGTGTCCTCACACGGCCTTTCCTCTATGGGTCAGTCCTATCAGATTAGGACCCCACCCTCATGACCTCTTTTAACCTGAATCACCTCCTTAAAGGCCCTGTGTCCAAATACAGTCACCTTGGGGTTAGGGTTTCAACATATGAATTCTGGGGAGACACAATTCAGTCCATAACACCATGGTAAGTGGTTAGCTGAGCCTAGCACGGTGCTTAGTGACCGCTACCCTGGCTCTCAGCTTAATGGCTGCAGGATATCATTATTATTATTATTATGACTAGGACTCAATCCTGTGTCCTTCAGAGTCTCTGGCTCTGGTGGCAGAAATTGGCCTGTATGTAGGAAATGAAAATAAGGGGTGGTGGTACCCAGAGAGGGGTAGATTAGAGCGGAGTCAAGACTGTGACCCAGGTCTGACCACAGCATTGTGCTGCTCAGAGCTGTGACCTCAAAAGCTGAGTGTGTGTTTCGCTGGACTGTGAACTCCCTGAGGGCCGGAGCCTTGTCTGATCCAACTGTAGGCTGAGCACAGGCTCAGACATCTGAGAATGGGTGACGACTGACTGAACAAATACATGAGATTATGAATGAATAATGGAGATGGGTGGCTGGAAGGGTAGGAGGGTGGATGGGTGAACGGATGATGGACTGGGAGGAGGAGTAACTGCCAAGTTAGTTAATCCTTTTTAACCTTGGTTCCTTCAGCTATAGAATGGGCTACCAGCCATACAGACCACACCGGGGCTTTGAGGATTTAATGAGATGGTGCAAGCAAAGCCCTTAGCGTTGGATAGCAAAGGTGGCTTTTAGGCAAAGAAGCCGGATGAACTGGAGTGGGGCTGGGGCTGCTGGCCACGGCAAGCTGTGCGAGGAGCCACAGGAGTAAAACGGAGTCATCCACCGGTGACACTGCTGAACTAATTTCCCACTTCAGCTTCCTTATAAGCCTTGGGAGGAAAAATGGGATTTTTACAATCATTTGTTGGAAGATGAGACCCAGGGAGGGGGAATGGACTTGCCCAAGATCACAAGCACAAGCAAGCCTGGGGCAGAGCTGGGACCAGGATGCCCTTGTCCTGACTCCCAGCCAGGTCTCTTCACCCTGCACCCATGGGAGGGATCTTTCTGGCCAAGCAGACACATGTGGTCTCCTCCAGCTTCCTGGAGAGCTCCAAGGCAGCGGGTGCCCTGGATCCGGTGGCCTCTAGGTTACTCCTCCACTCTTTGGATGGCCGTCTTCCATCTGGAGGATTTCCTCTGCCCTTTGCCTCGGCAGAGACTCAGGAAGGAGTCTGAAGTTGAGGTTATGTGCAGAGAGAGCCGGGCTGAGTGGGGAGTTCAACGTCTCTGCACACAGGATGTAAATGATAAATGGGACTGGGGGCTGAGGGAGGCTCAGGGGGGTTCCTTTTGCACAGAGGCCATAGGGCACCAAGGAGAGTGGCGACTGGGAATCCTGGAGCGACAACAGGAGGGAAGCCCTGCTCCCCACCCTGGGAGGCACCCTCGAGTCCCAGTCCAGCACCCTGGAGCCAAGCACCGAGGTTCAGATGCCCCTCCTCCACCCCTCGCTGCGAGCAAGTCCCATCTCTGCACCTCAGTTTTCGGTCTTAAAATGGGCACAGTCGTCACAGTGCCTAGCTCACTGTGTTGTCAAGAGGGTCAAATGAGGTGGCACACTTAAACACCCAGGAAACGTCACCTATCACCGTGATTTGCTTTCTCCTGGCCAGGAGAGAGGAAGACGGACGTTTTACAGTCGAGTTCTTCCTCTCCTTGGGGAAGTCCGCAGCTCAGGGGAGACACGGGAGGGGAAGGGTGGCCATGCCCATCTCCCCACACGCCCGAGTGGAAGGGGGAAGAGGCCCAGCCTCGAGCAGCCCCCAGCCCGGCCGATCCCCGGTGATAAATCACAAACATGTTTTTAATGATTATTTAAAGCATCTTGGCCACACACCCGTCCTGGAAGGGCCATCTCAGCCCTCGTCAGGCCGTGGCAGATCGCAGGGAAGCGTGCACGTCCCTTATTAGGGGTGGCTCCCTCTATCCCATTATTTTCATAATGGACTCCCTGACACAATATTATTCTTGGCCCAGCTCAGACCCTCCGCCTGTGTTCGAGGCGACAGGCTGGCCTGGCCGGGGAACGGCAAGCTTCCGTCGTGGGGGTGGCAGGCACAAAGGCTCAGCCATTTCTTGTCCACCGGAGTGTCACTGGCAGGGTGAGGAGGGGTGGGTCTTGCACGGTTAGGAGGCTGGTTTTAGTGAACTGCAGGCCTGGGTCTGGGCCCCCTCTGCTGGGTGCGGGGTGGGGGGAAATGAGGCCGAGGGGGAGGTGGAGGGAGAGTGTGTATCCTTCCGGGTTGTTCATCCAGCAGACATTTATGTTGAGTGCACCTGTTTGGCACTGTCCCCACCACATACACAGCCAGGGCCTGGAGAGCTTTTGAGAGCCAGCTAGGACAGTGGTCCTCACACCATGCCTCCTGGAACCCTAGGGTTCCTCAGATTGTAGAGAAAGAGTGAAGCTCTGGGCATCCCCTGCCATTCTCAGCCCAAGCAGCTCTGATTTAATTTTACTTTTACTTTGGGCTTCTTTGAAAGGATTCATTCGAAGAAAGGATTCTGCTGGTTAAAAGAAAAATTTGAATACCACTGGTTAATTTTCTTAATGTACAAAAGGGAAAACTGAGGCCCAGAGAGGGCATGGAGTCGCCTAGGGTCACACAGACATTTGCAGAGTAAGGACCCATCTCATTGTGTGAGCAACTGGAGCCAGTGTGTGAAACAGTCAGAGAACAAGAAACACTGGTCTGGAACCAAATGTGCAGATGGTGCCCCAGGATATGACGGCCCCACGGTGAGCCTTCTGTCCACGCGTGTGGGTGTGTGTTTGGGGGGGCCCCAGCAGCAGGCACCCTCCCAGGAGCCTCGGTTTCTTAAGCTCAGTTACAATGGTCTCATTGGCCTTCAGCGAGAGCATCACCGGGGAGGCCAGCTGCCCCCCAACCCTGAAGGTCACCCCCTGAAACCCCCCTGGTTGGAGAAGTCCAGGGTCAGGAACTGTGGATGTACTGGGAAAACAGTGCTGGTGGGAGTTTCTCTCAGGCAGGGTCCCGGGAGAAAGCAGATGGCACCCTCAGGCTGGGTTTTTTTTTAACTGTGCTAAAATACATATAACATAAAATAAAATTTACCATTTAACCACTTTTAAGTGCATGGTTCAGTGACATTAAGGACACTTACATTGTTGTGCAGCCATCACCATGATCCATCTCCAGAACTTTTCATCTTCCCCAACTGTACCCACTCCCCCTGCCCCCAGGCCCATGGTCACCATTGTTCGACCTTCTCTCTCTGAATTTGCCTGTTCTAGGCATGGAGGTGAGTCTTTAAAAGGGACTGTTCACAAAGTTGTGGGTAGGGTTTGGGAAAAGCGACCAGGTATGGGGCAGTGGCCTGGGGCTGGCAACCTAGGGTGGGCTCCTCTCCTGGACCTGGTGAGGGGAAGGCTGGGAACCGGCTGCAGGGGCACAGGGCACGGGTAGAGGCGGGTGTGGACGGCAACGGAAGATAGTGAGCTCAAAAGCAAGCCCATGAAGAGCCTCAGAGCTGTTTAATGATGCTGAAATAAACCAGGAGGCAGCGGCGAAATGAAAAGGCTCTTGTGGCAGTTTGTGTATTGTACGTGAATGACAATGGGAAGGTGTAATGAATTCCCATTTCCTGTCCCTTGCTCCCTAGCAACTTCTCACACTCCATGATTTGCTTGCAAATTTGTTTTGCTTTGTGGCAGATGATTTGCATGTTGAGAGGTGCTCCCCTGCCTACAGGGTCGGGTGCTCCATCCAAAAGGCCTGTGCCTCTCCAATTTCACAGCAGCAGCCTTGCTGCCTTCTTCCTGCCCCGTCTTCCATCCTCCCAGAGATGCAGAGTCACTTGGATGTTGGAGAAAGAGTCAGCCTCGAGTGGCCTTTATTTAACTTGCACATCGGAGTCGAGGAGGTAACTCTTAACTCCCCTCCCCAGTACCTGGGCCATGGCGTCTTAGCTATGCCCATGCACCTTCCTGCTGACGCCTCTCCATCACCTTCTGTATACACATGTGCTATCTCTCTCCTCTCTCTTTCTTCCTCCATCCTTGACTATTCTAGGCTCAGCCCATCCATTGCCAAGCTCCCCTCCTCACCCTCGGATACCCTGCTGCCCGGTGCCTTTCTGCATCCCTGAGATGACAGGTGAATTCTGCCTTCCCATATCTGGGGAGAAACCTCAGGGGATCCTAATGCCTTGCAGCCCCAGTGTTTGGGGTGGGGGTGGGGGTGGTGCTGAGGTGGGGGCAGGCAGGATCTGGAAGAGGCAGGAACCCTGTGCTCCATCCCGCTCCCACCTTGTGCCTATGTAATAAAAATTATCGTGTGCCCATTACTTTCTGGGAACTTTGCGCACATTTATAAACTCATTTAATTTTCACAATAACCAAGCTCAGGAGGCATTATTGCCGTTTTGCAGAGGAGAAATTTGAGGAGTAGAGAGGTCAAATGACTTATCAAAGGTGGCACAGCTGTCGCACAGAGATTTCAAATGTAGGTAGATCTATCTCCACAACTCCTTCAAACAATTCTTTCCAACCAATTGAGGAGGTAGTGAGTTCTCGGTCTCTGGAAGCATGTAAGCAGAAGTTGAATGGCCACTTGCCATCGAGAGAGCACAGCCCAGGAGAAGTGCCTTCCTGTCCTGAGACGCTGAGATCCTAGGACTAGATCTGGGTTCAGATTTGGATATTCTCTGGTTGACAGGTGCCTCCTGGGAAGCAGAGCTGGGTGGGTGCTCAGTGAGGTCTGGTCACACTGGGAGGCAGGAGTCTGAGTCACAAGGGGTGGGAAGAAAGGGTAAGAGGGCGGTGCACCAGCGAGAGGTAATAACTTCTCCCTCCCCTTCCTGTTCTTGCTGGTTTCTCCTTGTCGCCCTGGGCTGGTTGCTGAGTCCCAGATGGGCAATATTGAACAATACATTCAGTTCCACACAGAAGTGTCACCAGGGTCGCAATGTGCTCTTCATATACCGCAAAGAAGCCCAGGGCGGGAGCAGAGGGCCGGTTTTAATCCTGTGGCTGTGCAGGTTTGTGGCGTGACTTTGGGCGAGCTTCCCCCGCTGTTTAATGAGGGGTTGGAAGGCTCGCTGCTGAGGACCCTCTGGGTTCTGATTTTCGAGACCCTGCGAGGGGAAGCAGGCTTGCACGGGTGCTGAGCTGGGGCTGCGCTGTGGGGCTCCGTAGTAAGGGCAGGGTGTGGCAGGTGTGGACTTGCTTCTTGCCTGCTCTCGCCAGCCCCTAGATTCCCGTTCAGGCTAAGCTGCTCCCAGATTCCTGACCCTCAGGAACTGAGCCAGATAATCAGTGTTGTTTTAAGCTTCTCTGAGGGTAAATCATTATGCAGCAATAAATAACGAAAACACTCATGCACTGGTGATCAGATGGCAGGGATGGCCTTACTCACACACCTGGTAGGTGGCTGGCTGATGGCTGGGGTGACAAGGGTACCTGGCCACATGTCTCACCATTCAGCTGGCTAGCCCAGGTACTTCACACGGTGGCTGTCACAGGCTTCCCAGAGCAGCAAGAGAAGCCAAGCACCCATGCGTAAGTGCTCTCGAAGCCTCTGCTTGCAGCACGTTTGCTAAGGACCCATAGGCCGAAGCAAACCACGTGGCCAACTGGATTCAAGGGGTCAGGAAGCAGACTCCATCTCTTGATGGTTGGGGAGAATTTGTGGCCAATTTTTGCAGTTGCGGGACCCGGAGGGTCACGCACAAGCTCCCATCGCCCTAAACACCCCTTCCTTCTCCACGTCCTCACTCTTGAACAGCCTCCCTTTCGTCGGACTCTGAGTCTAAACCAACACTTACGGAGCACCTGTTCCGTGGCAGGTGTTTTTACCATCGTGGCCTTAATTAATCCTCAACATCAGCCCTTGCGAGGTGACGCACCTCATGGGTGAGGAACGGAGGTTCAGAAAGACAAGGTTGTGGCCTGGAGTCATAAGCTGGTAACTAGCAGAGCCAGGATCCAGTCCAGTTCTAGGATTCCAAGTTTGGTATTAGTTTTCCTTTACCTGTCAGGATGCCCAGAACTTTCCATTTAACTTGGTCTTTTCAGATACACACAGGCAGACTATGGGGAGACTGTCCCTGGCTGGGTTCTTCCCAGGAATCCATGTTCTGGGACTGCTGGTCCGGGCTCAAGGGGGTCAGCCTGGGGCAGGAGGTCTGGGCAAAATGAACAGGCTCTAGGGGGCGACAAAGGCCAAGACGCCTTCTCATGGCCACCCCATGCTCCAGCCCCTCCTTCTGTCCTCAGAGAAGAGAGGTGCTGGCCACCAGGAGAGAAAACTTTCACCTTCTTCAGGTACTAAGAAACCAGGGGGAGGAGCGGGGGTGGGAGAGAAGAGGGAGGAAGGAGGAGGATGAGATGAGGGAAGAAGTAGAAGGAAAGAGAAAGGAGGAGGAGAAGGAGGGAGAAAAGAGAGGCATAAGAAGGTAAAAACAGGGAAAACAACAAAAAGACAGAAAAGTAAAGAGACATTGAGGCACAAGGCAGAGAGAGATGGGGATGAAGAGAAAAGAGAGAGTGACAGATAGAAAAATACACCCTAAGACCGGGATAGAGAGAAACAGAGACAGGGAGACAGAGATGCCTGGAGAGATGAGGGCAACAGAAGGGATGAAGGAAGAGAGAATGGAAGTCAGCAGAGTGCTACGATGAAGGAGGCGGGGGTTTAGTTGTGCCGTGTGACTTTGGCTGGGCCAGGTCATCTCTCAGAGTCCCGTTTCCTCATCAATAGAACAGGACTGTCTGCGGAGCGCTTGTGAGGACGATTTGAGAAAATATGTGCGAGTACTTTGGAAACCATAAAGTACTACACAAATTATTCATTAATGTTATTGATAGTATTATAATCATAATTCTGACGTCAGGGTAGGAGAACAGTGCTAGCAAAGAGTGTCAGAACAGGCGTGAATGGAACACTGAACGCCTCTTCTCTAACGAGCAGCTCAGGTCAAGGGAAGTGACAGCTCCTTGACACTAAGACTCCACTCGTGTGAGATGCCCCGTTGATTTAATTACGCTTTGGGCTGGGGGAAGAGTTGCCACATTACAGATACAAAATTAAGAAAAGTAACTGAGAACATACCAGTTGTCCCTGCCATCGCTCATTTGTTTTTGGCATCACAGTCATTGTTTGAAGGTACACTGGCGCCTCTATATGCTGTGGAATCCCTTTAGGTCATCAACTATTATGCAGAATGTCATGGCGATGGGGCTGCTTTTTTGCATCTCATGTATGTAAACTTTATTTTTTTAAGATGTACAGTATAATCTCAAGACATATTGAAGCATGTTAGTGTTTCCCGGGCATTTCTGCTTTGGATAAACACACAGCCCCGCTGCCCTCTCCATTAACTGCATTGCATATTGCTGGAAGTTAAACAGCTTTTCTTGAAAGTTAGCCGAAAGCTTTGGACAGGTAGGTATTGAGCGTCTTAAGTTATAGGACTTAACGGATCAATTGGTCAGACCCACCTCACACCACTCAGAAAATTCTCTGGTCTCTTTGGGGAGACTGCGCAATTTTTACTGCCAGTAACTGCACCGACGGCTGGGTGGCAGGCCATCTCTTGCATAAACAGTAACTTTTCTCTGCATCACAATGAAATCTTTTTGAAGACATTTAAAGCAGTAATTAGGGATCCAAACTGAAGTTAACAACCAACTCTGTGTGTTATTTTCCTTGTAAATCACACATCTGAAGTAACATTCCATAAACCTGACAACTGCCTGACCGCTCGCCCCTCCTCTTGGAGGCTGACCCATTATTATCATACACGTTCTGATTTCAGAAATTCTAAGAGTGTAAAGAACAGATCTAGGAAATGCAAGTGGCTAAGAACAATGGAAATAGCCTGGTGTAGCTTACTGATAAAAGAGAGAACACCAAATGTTTGAGAAGGCCTTGATTATATCTAATATATTAAAACAATTCAAAACTGATGCTTGGGGTACTTTTGCCTTGTTTGAACGAACGAGATGCTACGCCTGCAATACTCATGGCTGCCACCAGGTAGTGGCAGTGTCTTGAATGGCCTAAGCATCTGAGCTTTCTCGTGGGGTCTACTAAGTGTCAGGGATTCATGCACTGTATTTAGCCAGTTACGATCCGCCCCCCCCACCCCCCAATTAAAATAAGTCTGGTTTGAGCCATAGTGCCCACACTTACTAGCTGTGTGGCCTTGGCCAAGGTAGCTTTCTCACCTGAGGGGCGGGGGACAACGTAGTGCCTTCCAGGACCCAGGAATTTTATATTTGTAAAAGACTTCCCACTCACCAAGAGTCCTGGGGCCATGTTCCTCCAGGTGCCCACACAGCCTGAGGTGAGGTTAACGTTCACAGCTCTGCTGTGTAGGGCAGGGAGCATAGCTTATGACTGGATTAACCCCGTCCATGGGTACATCTATCAATTCACACTTACACCATAGTAGTAGCTACTATTTATTGAGCATGTACTCAGTACCCATCTCAATACCAATTCTTTTAATCCTCACAGCAACCCTATGAAGTCAGTACCACTGTGATGCTCATTTTTCAGTGGAGGAAGTCCCCAGGGTCATGGGGAGCTCAAATGAGTTAATGCATAAAACCTGCTTAGCACAGAGCCTAGGATATAGTGAGTGCTCATTATTTATAGTGCCTATTACTTACAGAGGAAGGGAGACAGGTCTGCAAACTGAGAGGTACGAAGCAGCAAAGGACACGGGGCTGTGGAAGCACGGGGGGCGGGGGGGCAATGAATTCTTCTCGGGGAAGGCATCCGGAGAGGCTTTGCAGAGGAGCCAACGTGTGAACTGGATGATAAAAGACAGGGAGGGGCGGCAGTGTACTCCGCTTGTTTTCCCAGTTCTGTTCTTCTCTTCTTTCTTTTAACAGAAATACCGATCCCGGATTTAGCAGGACACCTGGCCACCCAGCTAGAGATGAAAACTTCCCTCTTCCCTTGCAGCTAGTGAAGTCATGGGACTGAGTTTCTACTAAGTAAGTCAATGTGAGTGGAAGTGAAATGGCTTGCCACCACTCCCCATGGCTGGGATGTGGACTACTGTGGGTGAACTAGTTTTGACCATGAGGGGATGGCAGAACAATGAAACAGAAGAAACTAGGGTCCCTGGATGGCCTCGGGGAGCACAGCTGTCCCTTTCACCTTGGACCACGTGCCTGTCTCCAAACCACTGGATGAGAGAGAGAAACGTGTTTTCTATCTGAACCGCTGTGTTGTCGGCTGTCTTATCAGAAGCCTATTATTTAGTCTGAAGCCTAAACAGTGTACCAGGTCCAAAGGAGGAATATTTGAAGGGCGGAAGAAACAGTAAGGCCAAAGACCTGAAATGTGAAGAAGTCAGAAAGTCTTAGGAAACTGTCTCACAGGGTATCTTCGAGGATCCAGTGAGATCAATGTACATCACGTGCTTAGCACAGCACCTGGCACATGCTCAGTGCTCAGTAAATGAAAGTCCTATCCTTTTCTGTCTGACTTAAGTGACTTCTCAGAGCCTCATCTATAAAAAGGGGGTAATGTCACCTGTATGATGAAAACAAAGGTCTGGGCCTTTCTGTTCAAGAGAGGATGAATAATCTGGAGAAAGTCTATTGGGAGCAAGATTTAAAAGAAAAACAATTACAAGGGATGAGTGAGTGCCCTACCTTTCCACTGATGTAAATAATTTAACTTACAAAACCTTTGGTGCTCTCCTATCATCAGATCTAGCTAACACTTGTCTTGCTCAGTGGGCCTTAAAAAGTGTTAGCAATTCCTGGACGGAGTTGTGGTATTCAGTGCTCCCTACTTTCCATAGGCAGGTTTCTCAGTTCCTTCTCCTCCAAGGCAACAAGACTCTGCACCAACATCACGTCTGCTGAGCCTTCCCTGACCTTCTGGGCACGTCTGCCTGATTCTCTGTGTGTAACAGGTATCTCCAGCACAGCTGTGTCCTTCCCCTTTGTCATTGGCTCAGGCGTCCTTGCTGCTCCCAGAGCGTGCACTCCTCCACGGCACGGACCACAAGGGTTTCAATTTATTTCCCCAGCACCTGGCCAGAGGAGGTGCTCAGCCCATGTACGTTGAATGAGTGAGGTGCACTTGGGCAAATATGAAGGGTCAGTGGGGGCAGGGGGGAGATTTTAGGGATGTTAGAAGGTCAGATGTAAAAAAAGAACATGGTTCTCATTCACACAATAATGCCTGCACTTTGCTATTCAGGCTTCATCATTGCTTCCTTTGGCCTTCTGAACATGCTATTTTCTGGTGGTGGGGAGACTCAGAGTTGGTGTGAGAGTGAGGGAGCACCAGCCTTGCTGGCAGTCAGCCCTGGGTTCGAGCACAGCTCTGCACTGACCTGCTGAGTGACCTCAGGCAAGGGCCCTTCCCCTCCGTTCGTTCGTCCTCAGCTGTAAAATGAGGCCAAGGAAACCTCACAACAGTGTTGGGAGAATTAAATAAGTGTGCAATTGTAGCTCACAGGCTTTCGTAGAAACAGCAGTGCTATTCATCGCATCCCTCCAGCTGGCCCCTGCCCCACCTCCCCCTGCGAATTCCAGATTGTACAGTGATCGAGAGGTGGGGTTTTGAACCAAACTGTCTGGGTTACCTGCCGCTTACTAGCTGCTGACCTTGGACAAGTCAGCTCACCTCTCTGTGGTCCAGTTTCCTCATCTGCAAAATGATGAGCACTGCCCTTAAAGCCATAAATATAATATAAACCTATATTTATGTACTATTCTATGAATCATATTTCTAATATTTAATAGAATATAATATAGACAATATATTATTCTATTGTATATTCTACATTGTTATAAATAATTATATAATATATTAAATTACATAATAAAATATATATAATTACATATTATAGAATATAGAATAGGATATATGTTACAACATATATCACATTTATATATATATACACATGTGCCAGCCCTGGTGGTCTAGTGGTTAAGATTCGGGTCTCTCACCACCGCAGCCCGGGTTTGTTTCCCTGTCAGGGAACCACACCACCCGTCTGTTGCTGTCATACTGTAGTGGCTGCGTGTTGCTGAAAGCTATGCCACAGGTATTTCAAATACCAGCAGGGTCACCCATGCTGGACAGGTTTCGGCAGATCTTCCAGACTAAAACAGACCAGGAAGAAGAACCTGGCCACCTACTTCCAAAAAAATTAGCCATGAAAATCCTATGAAGAGCAGCAGAGCACTGTCTGATACAGAGCCGGAAGGTGAGAGGATGGAGCAAAAAGACAGGGTAGCGTTCCGCTCTGCTGTGCACCGGGGCGCTAGGAGTTGGAATCGACACGATGGCACGAACAACAACAACAAATATATATATAAAACTTAGGACCGTGCCTGGCATGAGGCAACCTCTCGTAAGCATTTGTCAGTGTATTCTCTCTCCCCTGGTAGAGGGAGGTAGGCACCAGGCATTTGAGAAGATGGGCGGAGGGGAATGGACAGACGGTGAGGCTAAGGGGAGGTGGGGACACTGGATCGGCAGATCTTAGCTTGGGAATCTCTGCGTGTTGGAGTTACAAGGAATTTGCTGCTAAAACCACAGAAAGAACTCAAATTTGCAAATGATTTTTTTCTTTTAAGAAACTCCGGGGGATTGCCGGTCACTCTCTAAGATAAAGCTCTCCAGTTCCCCTGCCTTTTGCAAGGCTTGAGTGGGTGTAAGCGGGGGCCCTGGGCGTGCATCAGGGAGTACGCACCGCTTGCAGCCTGGTTATCTGCCCTAGGCCCCCGCGCTGGACCCTCCTGAGGCAGTGAACCATCGCTTGTTTGTACTGAGGTAGTAATATGGCTGAGAACTCCTGGAATGGATAATGCAAATCCCCAGATAATCCCAAATTCCATATTAGCCAGTAATTTTCACTTCCCTCTCTGCAGCTGAACCTTTACCAGAGTTTCCTGATGGGGCTCAGATTACCTTGCTCGCCTTTTCCACGCAGGGACGTTAGCGAGTACATTCCCTGGCACCAGGTGGGTACTCGGAAATCATTTGTTGAATGACTGACAGGATAAGTTCATCGTAGTGCTGAAGAACCGCAGCTGTCACCGCAGAATGCTTACCACGGGCCACACACTGTGCATTATCTCATTTAACCTGTACCATAAGCTCCGAAGGGGGTGGACTTGTGATCCCCGTTGTAGAGATGAGGAAACTGACTCTCAGAGCGGCTAAACAGCCAGCCGAGGCAGTGGCAGAGTCAGAAACTTGTGCAAAGGCTGGAAAACATGGAGGTCCAGTTAGAGGGGGCAGAGGATTTCGGGATGTTAAAAAGTCAGATGTACAACAAGAACATGTTTCTCATCCCACAGTAATGCCAGCACTTTGCCATTGAGACATCATCAGAGGGAAAAGAAGAGGCAGTTTGGTGGAATGGAAACTATCTGGTTTAGGAAACAGGCGGTCTGGCTTCCCTTTCATCTTGCCCAGGTTTCATCTGTGTGACCTTCCTTAAGTGTCTTTCCCTCTCTGAGCCTTAGTTTTGGCTCTTCCCTATCTGGTCCTCTAAGAATCTGAGTCCTCTCAGTTTTGCTCAGGTCACTCTGAGTTTTCCAGGGCCCCACAGGTCTGGAGGAGAGAATAGCTCTGGCTCTCTCAGGGGCCCTAATGATGCCTTTGCGACTTTCCACAACCCAGAGATGGCGCTGGGCACCACCACTGTCGCTTCTATTCCTCTGTATCCCTCTTCTTCCTCCCTCTCCTCCCTTTCTGCCCTCCCCCCTCTCCCTCCTCCCACCCTCCGCCTCCCCATGCTCCCCTCTCCTTCCCCCATTGTCCTCCCCTTCTTCCTCGCCTCTCCCGGTTCTTGCCCTCGCTCCTCCCTCCGCCCCCCTGCTCCCCGGCGGGTGGCGGGTGGCGGGTGGCGGCCGGCCGGGGCGCGGGCCGGGCGCGCGCTGGGTGGTCCGCGGCCGGGGGCGGGCGGTAGCCTGCAGGCGTAATTGGCATGCACGCCGTTGTAGCTGAGACCGCTTAATAAAGCATTACATATCTCACCGCTTCCATATTTCATTACCTCACGCGGAGCCTGTGAGAGGGCCCTAATGGGAGTCAGCTGTGTTTTTACTTTCTGTTGTCGGCCGGGACGGGCTTCTCTGCGGATTCTTTGAAATGAAATAATGTGATGCACGGCGCGATAAGGGCCGCCCGTAATGAGGCCCAGGCCGCGGGGCGGCTGCTATTGCTCCAGGTGTCGCGTATTTGGGCTCCGAGGACTAGGAGGAGGAGGGGGCGGCGCCGAGGAGGAAGGGGAGGAGGGAGAGGAGGGGGAGGAGGGGGAGCCGTGGGGCTGGGGGCGGGAGGAAGCGGGGCGGGAGGGGAGGAGGCGGCGGCAACCGGCTGCGGGAGAGGGAGCCGGCTTCCCGAGAGGTAGGGGAGAGTGTGGCTGGAGAGTCAGAGGGATGCGGGTTCTAATCCTGATTCGCCCCACTCTCAGCGTGAATAAGACTCACCTCACAGGGTGGTTGTGCTGAGCAAATAGCAGGGATTTGTAAATTGGAAAGGCGGCACCACACACATGGAAACAATGGAATCGTTTCTTGTGGAAAGGAACGATGCCCTTAAGCGCCGCTCTGTGCGTGGCACCTGCCCACGGTTCCAGCAGCCTTGCTTGCTGAGGACCGCTGCCTTCCCTTTACGGAGGAGGCCACCGAGGGGCAGAGAGGTCAGGGACCGGCTCCAAGCGCATAGTCAGAGGCTGAGGGCAGCCCTGGGCGTGGAGCCAGGCAGGAAGAAAGGGGAAGGAGATAAAGTTGGAGGAGAACTTGGGCCACTGCCATCTGATTTGTGTGCCCCCCCCCCCCCCCCCCCCCCCCCCCCACGGGATCTGGACTTTCTCCTCTATCCTGCCTTGCGGGCCTCCTTCTCTGGGCATGAGGCCTTTGCCTTCTTCACTGGGTTGGAGCGGAGGGTGAGCAGCCTTATGGGGAGGGGTTGTGGTGCAGGACCCTGTAGATGGGGCCTTAGGAAGCCCTCTGTGCTGAGTACTCTCCTCTGTTCAAAATCCTGTAGGCACAGTCCTGTGAGTTAAAGGTGGCTCTTTGTGCTTTGCTCAGCCAAAATTAAAATCATCCAGTGTGTCTCCTCTGCCATGTCCACTCTGTGTCTTTCGTCTCCTCTAGAAAATACATGTTCCGTGAGGAGTCTTATATCTCTTCCATGTCTCTCAGATCCACCCACTTCTCTCCATTCTTCCTGGTGTGGCCCTGGGCCAAGACTCCAGTCTTGCTTCTAACCCTGTAGACTCTTCTTGCAATGTTGACCCGATGCTGCTGCCCTTCAGGGCTCCCTGTTGCTCTCAAGAGCGTCCAGCTTCCCAAACACAGCCCGCAGGGCCCGTCCGGCCTGGACTCGAGGACCTGCCCCCACTCCCCAGCTCCATCCCTGTCCCACTCCAGCACAGACCCTGACAGACGAGGTGACTCGCCTTTCCCCAGGTGCCCCATTGAGGTCTCTGGGCACTTGCTCACACTGTTCCCTCTGTTGAAGTGCCCTTCCCACGTGGACCCACCTTTGGAGTCCTGCTCGCTCTCCATGGCTCAGACAGCGACTGGGCATTCCACAAAGGCTTCTCTGCAAGTGCTCCTCTGCCCCTGCTTCCAACCTGGACGGGCTCTCTTCCTTCTCTGAGCCTCAGTTTCCCCATTTGTCTGATGAGAGGGTAGGGGGCTGATCTCAGGGCCACACAGTCGCAGGAACTGACCCTATTGGGTGGCAGTTTCCTCTTGAAGTAGAAACAGATAGTTTGAGTTTGTCAATGTGTCGGATGGGAACCATATTGTGTGGGCCTACTATGTGCCAGACATCTTACTGGCACTGTGTGTGCATTCTATAGATGCATCGCTTGGGGTCATGCCGCAGCAAGTGGAGAAGCTGGGATTTGGAGCCAGGTCTCTCTGATCCCTGAGCCTGTGCATGCGTGTGCATTTGTGTGCACGTGTGTGTACACACATGTGTGTGTCTCCGTGTGTGCGCATGTAAAATAGTAGTACCCAGTGTTGGTGGAGCACTTTAACCTCAAAACTCTCTCATCCCCCGGAGCCCTTTGAGGTGGGTTGGGAAGGAGTAATAGGGACACATAGACATGGAGAGATGGGCAACCGCCTTAGTTGCAGAGCTGCGGGGAGGAGAACCAGGGAGCAGGAGACACTCCCTTGGCCCGGGAAACCGACTTGGACCCCTTTAGTGCAGGATTCTTTGCACTTAGACCTAACTTCACCAGTTTTGTTTCCTGAATGCCCCTCTTCCCTCCATCCTACCCTTCTGCACACAGACAGGGCTTACTTGGGAGCCCGTGCTTCAGCTGGTCTCCACCTGGAATGCTTTTCCCCAGTGCCTGCCTGTGGACATGTTACTCATCCTTCAAGACCTACATCAAATCTCCCGTCCACAGAAGCTGGCTGGACTCTCTGCTCAGAGCCTTGGCTCCCAGTTCCATGCTGTGTACATGTTTCTCTGGCCCAGCCTGCAGTCTCTCAGCTCCAAGCCTCCTTGTTTCAAGACCACGAGCGCCTGAGGTCAGGGGCTGAGCCCACTCAAGCCAAGAGAGAGCTAGCTGGGAATAGGGGCATAGGATATGCTTGGGAATGCCTGGCCATGCAGGGGGCATGCTTTGAGGATCACTGAAAACGTATGCAAGTCCCCACTCATAGAAGATGCTCGATAAATGGCAGCTCGTAATATTGTCATGATTTATTACTGGCTCTTGCCTTAGGCCAGGCTTTCTGTTGCAGTCTGTATTTTATTAATTCTCACAACATCTTTATGAGATTGATGTTACAACCCCATTTTACCAATGAGAAAACTGAGGCCAAGTAAATCTAAATAACTTACCCGAGATACAGAGCTAATCAGTGGCAGAACCAGGGCTAAAATCCAGTTCTGTGTGCCTTGGAGTCGCATCCTTTCTGCACACATCACACTGATCATGTTGCGAGCCGCCTGTGTTCTCTGTGCCAGTCAAACAGGGCTGCTCTATTGATTAACATGCAAATGATTTTTTGAGAGAGGGCTTAAGTGTCGTTGGTCCCAGCCAGCCGCGGCTGAGCCCTGCAACCCAAGCCCTGGTCCTCCCCAACCCCTCTGCTATCGGGTTTTCATCTCTGGAATGATTGACGGGTATTTTTTTCCTTCCCTGACCCAGAACGCCAGGCCTCCAATACTACTGAAATGTTTGCACAATCTTGAAGCATTTATTTAAAAGTTGCTTTTCCCCATGGGCCCAGCCTCAGCCAGATCCTGAGCCAGATCCAAAAAAACAAACAAATCCTATCTTTACAAGCCCCTCAGCTGGGCTGCGTGGGGTGGTGGGGTTGGGGGTCCCCTGGGCCCTACCTTTCCCTTGGCTGGCTGACAGGCGGCCCCGGGGGCGAGGAGCCCGCCTGCCTGTTTACAGCCCTTTCCAATTCACAGGCCAAACAGGAAAGGGATGGGGGCTTAGGGAGGGGGCGAATGTCAGAAATCACAAATAACCCAGTTGCTCCTCAAGGCAACAGGCGATGGAGATGTGATGGGGATGTGGCTGGGTGGTTTTCTTGATGTTTATCAAGGACGCACTGAGACCCTGGCCCACACTTTGCAAGTCCCAGTACCAAGTGCTCAGCCCCCCACAACCCCCACAGCATCGTGGTCTGGACAGAGGTCCCTCAGTGGGTCTCCGAGGACCTGAGTGCTGGGCCTCTCTGGTCTGTGTCGTGCTCCGTGAGCTTGGAAAAATCCTTTCTTTCTGGCTACAACCATCATGGGACCCCAGAGGGGGCTGGTCTCCACTCCTGGCATTCTCTGCTTCCAAATAGTGCCCATCCCAGACTTTTCTCTTGGGCAACGCAAGGGGGAGAGGAGGGGATCCCCATTTGTGGAGGGCGTTTGGCACTCTGCTTGGCACTTTATGGAGACTGTGTCATTTACTCATCACAGCCACCCCGAGAGGGACTCTCTGTTAACCCTTTCCGCAGGGCAGGAGTCCAGGGCCAGGAATGGAGGGCCAGGTCTGCCTCCCTCTTCCCGTCTCCTGAGACATCCTGGCAAAGCCCTTTCACTAGGCTGGGTGGAAGGCCTAGTTTAGAACAAGGTCTCGTGTGTGCGGAGTGTGGCCTGGCCTGCCTTTTCTGTGTTTAGAAATGGGACCATGGTGAAAGAAGTGCTCTGCAGAAAGGGAAACTGAGGCCTGGAGAGCGGCAATCTCTGACCCAACTTCTCACAGTCACCAAGGGGCCGTCTGGTCACATGTGGGCAAATTGAGGCCAGTGACTGGGAGGGCTCAAGCTGGTGCCCCGAGTTACTGCCTAAGAAATCAGGCTCAAGAGTTTTGATTGTTTTTTCCAAAGCCGCCCTAATGTGCAGCCCCAAATGCAGGGTTCCCATGTGGCATCGTCCACCCTGAGGCTGGCTCTCTGCTGCCTTCTGGAAGAAATCAGACTCTTCAGTGGGCTCCATGCTCACCCTCTGCCCCATTCAGTGCCGTGGCCACTTGAGCTGTTGAGCTGCGTGTCATTTCTTACACAGACTGGGCATTCCCACACCTCTGGTGCAAGCTTCTGGAATACTTTCTGTGTCATCGTGAGCAAGTGACTCCAGGTTCATCTACAAAAGGGGGACCTTATGCAATAGTGGATGTAGAAGTGCTTTGTGACCATGAGTCCAAGCTGGTGTATGTTGGGCTGGGACGATGCCCTTGAACAATTGTGGGCACAGGCTGGGAGCTCTGGGAAGAAGGAAACAAAGAAATATTTGACCATCCTTTCCTACAGCCAGCTCAATTTTTAGTTGAGTTTAAGCCCTTGCACCTGTGCCATGGGGGGTGGTCTGTGGCAGTGGAGAGAGCAGGCCTCTCCTGCTTTCCCCAGGGAGCCCCTCCCCAGCTGGGAACCCTGGCGGAGCTGGGACCATTCTGAGGTCTCCCTGCATTTTCCCAGCACAGAGGCTGGCACTGAGCAGGCACCCACCAAGTGTGTGTTTATGAATCAACATAACCTTGGGCACGTCATTTTGGTTCCCTGAGCCTCAGTTTCCTCATCCGTAAAATGGGGATAATAGTACTCCTTAACCCATAGGTTCATTGTGAGGATTAATAATAACAATCCATGGAAAGTGTTTAGGATAGTGCTTGGCATGGAATGATAATGCTGTCAAGTGCCTAGAGAAATGGAATCTCAGAGGAGGTAATTGCTTTGTTCAACATCACACAGCTAGAAAGTGGCAGAGCTAGGAGTGGAGTTAGGGTGGTCTGACTCCAGAACCTGAGGTCTTGACCACTATTATATATCACCTGAGGTAGAGATTGCTGGTTGAGCCATCGCACCCACTTTTTCCCTATTTCAGAGTCATAGACCCTCTAATTTTTAGTGGAGCACATGGCCAGCTAGAGTAGACCATGCTTTCCAGCCTCCTTTGCAGCTAGGTGTGGCTGTGTAATCGAGTTCTAGCCAATTAGCTGCAGTTACGTGTGGAGTGACCAGGAAGTGTCCTGGAAGGGAGCGTGTGTGTGTGTCCCTTCCGCTTCCTCCTCTCTGATGGTTGGGATTGTGACCTAGTAGCTGTCACATCAGCCAGCAGACGTCTTGGATCATGAAGTGAGCAGGAGAATGAAGCCACACGTGGTATAGCAACCAGACGGAAGGCACTGGATCTCTGATAGTGTAGGAACCACCGAAACAGCCTGTCTTGAAGTCAGAGGGAAGCTTTAATCTCTTCACCCCATTGATATTTTGGGTCTGAATGGAATCCTAACTAATTCACGTCTTCTCAATGGTAGACTGGCACGTGCCCTCAATAGTCACTAAATGTGCCCTGCAATAACGTCGATCAGACTGTGGCATTTTAAAAATTGTTTTTCTTTGTCATGAGATTAAGCTCTGGGATGGGAGGGACTGTGATTTCTCTCTGCTGGTCTCCACTGACTAGCTCCCTGCCAGGAACCCGGCGGGCCTAGTGTTTTTCCGTGGTCCCAGCTTAGCTAAGCGGGAACCTCGTTTCCCAGAATTCCCTCCCTGCCTAGTTCTAGGTTAGCAAGGGCTGCAGGAGAGATTTGCCTTGAGCTTTGGCAGGTGGCAGTGAAGAGTAGCCATATCTCTTTTGTGCGGGGAAGGTCAGTGCGGGGCCCAAGCTCGCACGCTTGGTCACTTCTCTGCTGGCTGGCCTGCTTGGCCTGGGGCAGCAGCCAGGGCCCCGCGGCAGCTCCGGCTCTTCCCCCATCTCCTCCTTCAGCTTTCCTGGTCCTGGGCCCGGTGCGTGTGCAGCTCCGTGACAAAGGGTTCCAGCTTCTCCCAGAGGACATGCAGTCACTGAGGTCAGGGGCTTAGAGTGGTCGAGAACCCTCATGGTTGTGATTTGTCCTTCCTTCTATTTCATGTTATCTTCCCTTCCTCACTGCCCGTCCTGTGGACTTCAGCTTCTAGGACAGGACACAGAAGCCTGCAGAACATTCAACAACCTCCCGCAACTGCGTAAGATCAGACCCCTGTAACGAATCTGCTTCTCTGATCAAATCCTGATTGATACATAGGTATTCAATAGGTACTTATGAAATGAATTAAGAAATGGTTTATATGACGGGCCCTCTGGTATGTGGTACCTGTTCATGAATCTCTGCCTGCTTGCAGGCTGAGCAGGTGGGAGAAGAACTATGTATTTCCTGGCCCTCGTGGACACAGCGTATCCATCTGTGTCCAAGTGGAGTTAGAGGGGGCTAGAGAGCTAGAGGGAGCCGGGGGAGAGTATAAGATGGGGCCTTGGGGTAATTTTTTGGGTGTCCTGGGTGCAGGTCCCAGTCACTCTGACAATACCCATCTCTCCCCAGAATGGGGACCTGAGGTCTGGGGAACCTTCTGTTTTTCTGATCAGCCTTTGCAGGATGGACAGGGAGGAATCCCTAAGGTTAAGGCCTCTGACCTCGATCTCATCCTCACTTAGAGGACTCAAGAGATGCTGATGGCTCCTTATGGTGCCCAGAGAACCCTCCACCAGCTCCCCATTGGCCTCATGGTAAAGGTCATGCCCCTGAAATCTGTGCACAAGACTCTCTGGGACCTGATGACTGCCAGCTGGGGTCCTCCTTGAGCCCCAGCCTGCATAATAATTTCTCACCCTGTCTGGCCTTCTCCTTGGTGAAGTTGAATGAATTGGATTTGCGGGTCTGTGCATCCATAAGTTATCTTCAGTTATTCCGTGCCATCAAGAGCCTCAGTTTTTAAGATTGCATTTTTTTTTCCAGGTCAGGTGACTCTTCCTCGAAGTCATGGAGTCAAGTCCAAAGTTTATTTCCCATAAGGGAGAGAAGCTGTTTGTCTGTCCATCGATCCATCCACCCATCCATCTATGTAACTACTTACCCATCCATTCATCCATTCATCCACCCCTCCATCCATGTAACTGCTTACCCATCCATTCATCCATTCATCCACCCATCCATCCATGTAACTACTTACCCATCCATTCATCCATGTGAACACTTATCTATCTTTACAATACTCTCTGATTCTACTCTGGGCCCTGTGCTAGGAGCCGAGGACCGAGAGATGAATAAAACATATTCCTTGCTCTCCAGCAGCCCACAGTAAGATAGACAGAGATGAGGCAGATCGACCATAAAAATCTAAACATGTAAGTGCCATCTTGAGAAAAGTCAGGAGCTGTAGGAGCACAGAGGAGGCCCTAATCCACCCATGGGAGTCAGAGAAGGCTTCCTGGAAGAGAGGACACTGAAGCTGGCCTTGAAGGACAAGAAGGCATTAGCTAGACAGAGAAAGAATGAGAGTCATGCAGAGGGAACAGCATGTGCAAAGGCCCAGAGAAGGTAGAATGGCATGCCACATTGTCTTGCAAACTGTGTGTGGTGGGGGTGGTGGAGAGGGGTAGGAGGGAGGCCAGAGCTAGAGCCTCATCCGGACTTCTTGACCTGTGAATCTGCTCTAGGATTTTCTGGAACTAGTGGGCAGGAGACAGGAAGGAGGGCCAGACGGAGGCCCTGTGGGGCCAGTGGGGCTGTATTTGGCAGCTGGAACAGACGTGAGGGCGTGCTCGCCATGGCTGGGGGCTTCTTGAGGAAGAGGCATGAGGAGGCTCAGTTTCGGGGCATCCCTCAGCCAGACACGCTTGGGCAGCCAGAGGCGCAAACTGTGGAGACAGGCACATGGGGTCAACTCGCGACTCCGCAGACAAGAAACTTCAGACACATCGCTTTTCTGAGCCTCATTTTCCCATGACGCAGTTGGGAATAAATATATCATTTACCCCATTGATGCTCAATAAACATCACTTTTCTTCCTTCCTGCTTTCTCACAAGATGACTCCAAATGGTGGCTCTAGTGGAGCCCAGGGGGGCCCCCTCAGTGCCCGGCCTCACTTTCTCCGCCTCATTTACATCAGAGTGACCATCTCAGATGCAGTTCTGACTCTGTCATCCCCTGCTCCAGAGCCCATAGGAATCCCCCAGTCTCACTGCTTGTGGAATAAAGCACAGATTTTTTAGTAAGGCATTTGAGAAATCTCAGACTTCTTAATACAATCTCTGTCTCCTATCCGTCCATCCACCCCTTCATCTGTCTGTCCATCCGTCACTCCTCACACACCCATTTCTTGTTTCTCCCTTCCCTCCTTCTTTTCCTTCTCCTTGTGCTCAGTCCCTCCAAATGGCTGGCTTCCTTGGCCTCATGCCTGTGTGGGCAGGCTCTTCCCTCTGTTCGGTGGGAGGGGTGGGGCTGTTGCTCCCCTTCTTTGCCTGTCCCTTCCTACTTTTTCTTCAAAGCCAAACTCAAAGGTCACTTCCTCCACGAAGCCTCCTGCCTCGTCAGCTGTCCTCCTCTGGGCTTCCACTCCTAATGGCTTGTCTCACTACGGCACGTGTATTTCATAGCATTGTTTCTGAGTCTGTCTGTTGCCCGCTGACCTCCACTCCCCCTCCACCAGGGTGGCCTCTGTGTATGGTTGTTTAGGTTGCAGGCTTCACAAGAACACCCGGTGGAGGGATGTGCCATGACGCGGGCTGCCTCTGCCCAAAGGAAAGAGTGCTTTTTGTCTAATTCATACAAAGGCACCAGGTCACCAAGTGATAGGTTCAAGTGGCTGAGCCCACCCACAGGGAGCCCCTTTTCCTGTTTCCCACACAGGAGTTATTTGAGCTAGTGGGGGCCTGCCCAGCTTCTAAGTTCTTGGAGGCCAGGACCGTGTTGGGGTCATCCCTGTTCCCCCAGCTCCTAGCAGAGAAGCACCAGGCTCAGAGACCTCTGTGACTGCTCTTGGAGAGAAAGGAGGAGGAGAATGAGAAGGAGAAAGGAGAGCCAAGCTGTCAGCAGTGAATCCTGGCTCCCTGGCCTCGGAGGGGAGGACCCGCGCTCACCTCGCAGGGCGAGGAGGCCTCTGGGTTGACGCGGTGGTGGTGGCAGGTTTGTTTGGAAATTCCCCAGTAAGTGGTGTTCCTGGGCCTGTCACCCGGGGACCTCGCGAGCTCGCTGGAGACCAGGCTCCTCCAAATGTTGTTTTAAACTGATTGATGCCATGCCAGCCAGCGAAGGGCAGGCATTTTTCATACGTGAAAAACAATACATTCTGCGGCCAAAATGAAATTATTTTACATTTATGCAATAACAGGCGGGGAGACAAAGACGATGTTTGAGGACGTTTAAACCCTCAAAATCATTAGTCACTGTCCCGGCGGGCTACACAAATAAATGATCAATGCGCAGAAAAACAAGACCCTCCGAGGTGTTTGCCCAAGACCACTTATGTGTCAAACAGACTTATTAGATGTGAAGGGAATGATTATTTGTACAAAGTGAAATGAACATGTGCAATAATATTGTAAAATGTTTATTAGTCTAGAGTGTGCTGAATGTTCCTAAGTCTGTCGGGTTCTCAGCTTGCATTTAATGTACTGTTAGAAATGCTATCATGCCCTTCCCGGCCGATTTTCCGCTTAACGCTAAGCTTCTTTGCTGGGGAAATCGTGTTTTCAGATCTCAAGTATGAAAACATTGTGGGGTTACTCTCACCCTCCTGCTCCCCACCCCTCACCCCAGTCAGCTACCTCCCTGTAAAACTTGTCCTGAGTCTGGCTGGCAGGGCCAGGCAGTTGTCAGGCCAGATGTTGGGTAGAAAAGGAAAAGGGGGTGAGGGAGCCATTGGGGGAACAACGTTAGACGAGAAGTCCCGAGACTCAGATTTTCAGGATCTGGTCACTAATCCTCTGCTGTGTGACCTTGGGAAAGTCCCTTCCCCTCTCTGGGCCCCAGTCATCTTAATCTTAAAATGAGAATACTATCTAAAGAGACTTCCAGAGCTAAACATTTAAATCCCTGCTGGATGAGTCATGAGTCTGGAAGACCAAATGACACATTGGAAGTGAACAAAGAACGCGCTATAGAAAAATTCTTAGTTTTTTGAGGGTTTTGGCAAACTTCTTCTCATCCTTCAAGGCCCTGCCCAGTGTCCCTCCTCTGGGAAGGCTTTTCTGACCCCCTGAGCAATCTGGGATCCCCAACTTCATCCTTATGTCCCTGACCGCACTTTTCCCCCCGCCTCTGCCTTCTCCCAGCCTGTGGTGTCCCCATACCTCTGCCACCCAGGCCCGGCACAGAGTCGGTGCTCAGGGAATGATTACTGGATGCTGGATGGGGACGAGGAGAGCTAGTGTGACCTTCAGAGGTCACTCACCACCTGCACTGCCCTTCACGGTGGGCGTTTCAGCCTGGAGTTTGTGGAGGGGGGGCGTCCCAGGCTTGCCCATCAGCACCAGCAGAGTTCCAGGGAGGAAGTAGGCTGCGAGGGCGTTCTGGGGAAGGGTCAGGTGGAAGTTTCCACAATCTGTCACCTCCCCACCTGCGGTGGACTGCACATTCGTGTCCCCAAAATGCATGTGTTGAAACCTAACCTCCCAGGCGATGGTGTTAGGAGCTGGGGCCTTTGGGAAGTGATTAGGTCGTGAGGGTGGAGCCCTCTCCATGAGATCAGTGCCCTTCTAAGAAGAGACCCAGAGAGCTGGCTACCCCCGCCCGGCCCCCACCCCGCGAAAACGTTGGGGAGGAGCTGTCTGAAGCCAGGAGGAGGGCTCTCACAGAACCAGCGTGCTGGCTGCCGAGTGTGGACCTCCCAGCCTTCAGAACCCTGGGAAATAAATTCCCTCTGTTTAAGCTACCCAGTCTATGGCAATTTATTATAGCGGCCCTGACTGACTAAGACACCCCCTAGGATGGAGGCCGAGGAACCCAGCCCCATCCCGTGCCTAGAGCCCGGGCAGGGTGGGAGGAGGTAGTGGGCAGTTCTCAGCCTCAGGGGAGGGTAAGGGGCTGGCTTTGGAGGTTGTGTATCCACGGATGGGGATACGGGAGTTGCGGGGTTCCTGGCTGAATCTTTCACGTCCCCCCTCCTCTCATCACCCCCAGGTTACCTTGAAGGCTTCCTGCAGGTTGATCTTCTGTGAGCCTGACTGACGGCGTGGCGTCTTGTGGGGCCCTCGGTCTAGAGCAAGCTGACGGCCGGATGGGCAGGCGAGAGGCTGGCCAGCTCGCAGCTGCGTTCCTGGAGGCAGGGGGCCGGCCGAGGGAGGAGAGTCCTGTGGTCCAAGCCGAGCAGGGAGTGGAGCTCTCTCCTCCTCCCTTCACAGCCTTTTCCCAGAAGCGACTGGGAGCAATCTACACGGAAAAAATGCTAAAATACGGGGAAGTAAAGTTAGATAAGCCATCAGGAAAAGATGTAAAGAAAGTGTAGGAAGGTAGGATGGATTCCTGCCTAGGGTCCTGCTCCCTGGAGAGGCGGGTGGTCGTTTCATCCTGGCTCCCCAGCAGAGGGGACACACGCGCGGGTGCGATTTATTGTGCCCACGGGATACCCACAGACCCTTTGCTTGGAGGAAGCACAAATCCCCGAGGTGCTGAGGCCTCAGAGGAAGGTCTCCAGTGATTTCTCATCAAGGGGCGGACGGTGTCCCCATCCGCTGCCCGTCAGCCCCTAAGCTGGCCTGTCCTTCCTCCTTCTTTCTTCTCCTTCTTTTGTTCCACCTCTTTTTCTCCTCTCTGCCTCCTTATTCTATTAGTCACAGTTTAGTAGAGCAGGCCTGGGGACACAAGAAGGAGTGCCTGTGGCCAGGGCGACCCTGGGGTGGCTGTTTGGGCCCTTGGAGGCAGCATGTGGCCCGGCATGAGTGTCCAGCGGCTGGACAGTGCGCCCCACTCCCTCGGCTGGGCAGCAGAGGGTTCCAGGTTATCACACGAAGGGCAGCAGATTCACTGAATGGAGCATCTTTTGCTGAGCGCCCTGGCCGTGTAGGGTGTTTGTGGGGATGTCCTAACTTCACTCTTGTAATCCTCACGGTCTCTGTTCAAGGTGATTGGTCTTATCTTCAAGGTTACGGGCAGCCTAGGGAAGAGCTGCTGTTGGCGCCAGGTCCCTGCACTCCCAGCTGACCCCTGACGGCCCCACTCCTGTCCCACTGTGGGAGCTTGAGTGTGTCTGTAGTCTTGGGTTTCATTTCCCCATCTGATGGTGAAGGCCAGGCGTCCCTGCAGGGCCCTACACTTAAACATTCAGTGGTTGCCTGACACTCTGAGCCCCGTCTGCAGGGGGCTGGGGTGGGGGTGGGGGACATGGGGCTGCCTCTTGTTTTGCCCTAAATAACACAGATCGTCCTCTTGGCCCCCACTCCTCAGGTGGTAGCTCCTCATGCCTGGGTGCCTCAGAGCCTGTCCCTGGGTGGGGCCTCCCACCGCCCCGGCCCACAGAGCCTGAGGCTGGCTTGTGCCTGCATTCCACAGGAGGCACGGGGGCTCAAGGGACTGGGAATTGGGGCAGCTGAAAATCCTCTAATCACAGTGCCATCGGATTCCTCACCATGTCCCCACATGGCTGGGCCCCTGGGTACCCTCTGACCTGTTCCCCCCAACTTCGCAGGGCCCTCAGCATCCCTCGGGTCAAGGCAGCCCTGGGGCTTCAGCTTCAGTGCCGGCTACCTAGGCTGCTGCAACTGAGGAATCGCCCAGCTTTCTGGGCCTTTGCACAGCAGTGGATTTCTCACTCACATTAAGAGTCCACTGCAAGCGCTCCTGGTCGTGTGGTGATTCGGGGACCCAGGAGCCTCCATTCTGTGGCTCTGCCATCCCGAGGGTGCTGGAGGCCTCTGCACTCAGCTGGGCAATGGGGCAGGGGCGCAGAGGAGCAGAGGTGGGTGCTCTGGCGCCAGCCTGGGGGTGACACACGTCACTGCACTCCCGTCCCATTGCCTGGCATCTCGTCATGTGGCCCCACTGGGATGCGAGGAAGCTGGGATGCAGTCCAGCTGTGTGCTCAGGAAGACGTGGAAATGGGTTTGGTGCCACAGCCTCCCCAGACTTTCCTCCACTTGCAGCAGCCCTGAGGGGTGGCCGGGCCGAATTAGCACCCCCGGGTCATGGGCTCAGAGAGGCTGTCCACCTGGTCTCTGGCCACATAGCGAGTGGGTGGCAGAGACCATGTCTCTTGGCCTAGAGCCTGGGTCTCGCCCCATACGCTCCACCCCCACCCCAGACCCCCGCCAGGCGCTCCCTAAGGCTCCTTCCACTCTCCTCCTTGTGTCCCAGGTCACCAGGCACCTGGCTGTTGCTGTCAGATGCTGGCTTCTGGAGGGTGGAGTCCAGTCTGTGCATCTCTGCGTCATCCTCAGCGCACGACAGGGCAGGATGGCCCAGCACAGAGGACTGAGGGGGGCTTGCTGAAACTGGGGAGGGCTGAGAGAAGGTCAGGGGGGCCGGTGAATGGCAGAGCCCATCCTGAGTGGACAAGTGAACTTCCCGCCCAGCGGCCGGCCAGCAGGGGCTTCTGAAGGAGTAGTCTGCCCCAGTCACTGTCCTGCAGAATTCCTCCCGTGGGTTCCCACTGCAGGCAGAGTAAATCCTGCTCCCTCCATCGCCCCTCCCTGCTCGCCCCGCAGCCCCACCTCCCACCAGCCCAGGTGCTCACTCGGCCACACTGGCTGCTCTGACCGCTGGGAACAGTGACCATCCCTGCCTGGGCCCGTCTTCTGCGTGCCCTCCAGGTGTTCTCTGTACCCCTCTAGGCCCTGCCCTGTGCCCCGAGGCAAGACTGAGCTGGGTGCTTCCATCAGCTGGGTCCCCTGTAGCCTGGCCTCCAGCGGGGTTTGGTGGGTGGGAGGCACCCCAGGAGATCAGGAGGAGGGAGCTGAGTGCTTCAGGGTGTTTAGTCCCGTGCTCTCTCCCTACGGGTGTCTTAGGCTGGCTGTGTCCCTCAACGGAAGGCCCTCACTCTCTCCAGGAGGCCGACTCTCAGTTCTAGCTGCCCCTCCACCACCCTCCCTTTTAGACTGGTGACAGCTTTGGGACCTGTGCCCGGGTCACTGCTCTGTTCTGTGTGTTTCCCTACACCCTCTCTTTCACCACAGCTCCTCTGGGAAGAGATCCTCCCAGGATTCCTAGAATGTGCTGCCTATTTCCTGTTGGAATGTGGACTGATGCACCACTGTCTCAGGGCCTCCCTACTTGCTGTTCCCACTGCCTAGCATGCTTTTCCCTTTGGGCCTTACATGGGCAATTACTTTTCAATCTGAGGTCTCAGCCTGAGTGGTGTCTTCTCAGAGAAGCTTTCCCAGAGAGGGTTCTTGCCCCGTCGGTCTCAATCCCGTTACTCTGAATTGTTTTCTTCATCGTACATCCAGCGTCTGAAACATTTGTCTGTTTTCCTCCTCTGGGACGGGAGCTCCGAGAGCAGAGGCTCTGGCTGTGTGTTCACTCTGTGCCCTGAGCCTGGGACCTGCCCAGCACTGGCGGGCGCTCACCGATAACATCTATGGACATAAATGAGATGGGTTTGTGTTCAAGTCGGTGGCTGTCTAGGGGAATGAACGTGGGGTCAGCGAGTGGACGATCCAGATGAATGTGAAGGACGAACGACTGGGCACACGTGTGACGAAGAGTGGACGCGTAGACGGGAGTGACGATGGAGGGAGCCACTGAGCCACAGGAACAAGTGAGCGGCTGTCTGAAGAGTCACCGGGAGACCTCATGGTCTCTGTCCCCTTGGCGGGACAGTGGCCTCTTGGAACCCAGGAGGTGAGGTGGGGTCCTGGGGGGTGTGTGTGAGTGTGTGTGCGTGTGCGTGTCAGGGCTGGGGCAGCGGGGTGTCGGGGAGCTGTTGGGCGGGGCAGCCCTGTGACAGAGCCCTCCCGATGGGGCTGGCGGGCAGGACCTTCACCGGGGGCAGCACCTGCCCTTGCTGCCCTGCCTCGGAGTGGCGCCTCCTCCCGCCCATCGTCTCTACTGGAAAGTTTTGTGAAGGGCGTGCGTGCCAGCCCCTCCTCCTGGGAGTGCGTTGCTAGAGCAGCCATGCGGCCAGGATGCCGCCCTGTGAGTGTGGCTGCTCTGCTGCAGCTGCCAGTGTGTCAGAGTGTGTAAGCGTGTGAGTGTGTGAGAGCACGTGTGTGCTAGCATGAGCGTGTGTGAGTGAGCACATGAGCATGTATGAGCATGTGAGAGCACGTGTGTTCATGCGTGTGTGAGCGTGAGTGTGTAGCATGTGAGTGTGTGTGAGCGTGTGTGAGTGTGTGAGCATGTGAGTGTGTGAGCGTGTGTGAGTGTGTTCATGCGTGTGTGAGCATGTGTGAGCATGTGTGAGCGTGTGTGAGCGTGAGTGTGTGAGCATGTGAGTGTGTGTGAGCGTGTGTGTGTGTGAGCGTGAGTGTGTGAGCATGTGAGTGTGTGTGAGCGTGTGTGAGTGTGTGTCAGCGTGAGTGTGTGAGCATGTGAGTGTGTGTGAGCGTGTGTGTGTGAGCGTGTGTGAGCGTGAGTGTGTGAGCATGTGAGTGTGTGAGTGTGTGAGCGTGTGTGAGCATGTGTGAGTGTGTGTTCATGAGTGTGTGAGCATGTGAGTGTGTGTGTGTGAGTTGTGTGAGTATGTGTGAATGTGTGTGTGAGCGTGAGTGTGAGCATGTGAGCATGTGTGAGCGTGTGTGTGTGTGAGCGTGAGTGTGTGAGCATGTGAGTGTGTGTGAGTGTGTGAGCATGTGAGAGCACGTGTGTTCATGCGTGTGTGAGCGTGAGTGTGTGAGCATGTGTGAGTGTGTGTGAGCGTGTGTGAGCATGTGAGTGTGTGTGAGTGTGTGTGAGCATGTGTGAGTGTGTGTGAATGTGTGTAGGGTCCTGAGCAGAATCACAGACCCCTCTGTTATGGGCTGAACCGTGTCCTCCCCAAGTTCCCAGGTTGAAGGCCTGGCCTCCAGGACCTCAGAATGTGACCTTATCGGGAGACAGGTCCTCACAGGGGTAATTAAGTTAAAATGACATCTTTAGGGTGGGCCCTCATCCAAAATGTCTGGTGTCCTTATAAATAGGGGACTGGAGTCAGAGACCCCTGGGAGGAGGCCATGTGAGGAGGAGGCAGAGACCGGCGAGGCTTCCATAAGCCCAGGGGTGCGAGGGAGGGTGCCAGGGCAGACTGGAACAGACTCTGCCCCCGAGGAGATGACCCTGCCGACACCTTGATTGTGGACTTGCAGCCTCTGGAGCTGCGACAATTAATTGGTATTCAGTGGCATCCTGGCATGGAGGCCCGAGGTATGTCCTAGACCCTCTCTGAGCTGCGGGCTTCTGGAGCTCTAGGGGGGCTGACCCCCGTGCACAGGCGTGGGGACAGCTCAGTGAGGTGGAGAGGGGGCAGGGACCGAGTTCCGGTCCCAGATCTGCCACTGACTGGCTGGGCTCGGTGTCTCGTCTGAGCCGAGGGGGTGGACCCCAGGTTTCTGGGGTTTTCCACCTTGAGGAGCAGTGAAGAGCAGGCCCAGCGAGGTCAGGGGCCTCACCCGGCTCCACCCGCGTGTTGGCGGGGAGTGGGCCTGAGAGCTCAGCCTTCGCCTCTTGCGCACAGAGCCCACAGCGGCCTGACCTTCTCTGCTATCTCTGCTCAGCCCCCGGGGCCTCAGGGGGTGGGTGTGTGTGTGTCTGTGTGTGACGAGGCCCTGGCTGTTTGGGAAGGTGCTTCCTGCAGGAAGGAGCAGTGAGTAGACCCCACAGGTATGCGCTGGTCTCCTGTGAGTGCCAGTGCTGCGTGCCCGGGCCACCTGGGTGGCCTGCGGCCCTTGGACCCACCATGCTTGGGTACGATGCCTCTTTGTCTGGCCAGGGCTCCAAGGGCCATGGAGGCTGCTCACATGCCCCATCCGTCTTTTCTTGGGGTCCCTGTTGGTAGACTTGATGCCCTGGCTGTCTTTCTGACTTCCTTCTGTGCCTTCTGAGAGCCAGCCCAGGGACTTGGGGCACTTGGCACCGTATGCACAGCAGCATCTTAAAACCAACAATTTACAGGTGTCAGATGGTGCAGAGCGGCTCTCTGCTTCCCTGCCTTTCAGTCGAAGGCAGGTCTCCGGTGAAGGGCAGCAAGGCTCTGCCTGCAGCCAGGGCTGCTGAGGCTACTCTCTGTTGTTAATTTCACGCACCTGGAAGCGAGAGTGGAGATGCCCAAACTGGAATTTACCAAGGTTCAAGTGTTTGAAAACAGGGGTTTGAAAAGTGACTGCCTGAGTGTAGGGCAGTGAGGTCTGCTTCACAGTTCTTTGTATGAAAAGAATCTGGGGGTCATAGTGGTACCTAAGCTCAGTGCGAGCTGTCAATGCCAGAGCAAGGAAGCACAACTGAGGCTGCATTAATGAAGATGTGGTTTCTGAGCAAGGAGGTGACACGTCTGTCATTTCTGACTCAACTAATTCCTTATTCACCTGACGTAGGAATCCTGCCCACAAGCTGCCAGTGACAAGGCATCCTCTCTTTCGAGTGGCTCTGTCGGTTAGAAAGCTCTTCTTATATTCTGCCTCCTTGTGATTTTATTTAATAATATTTTTCAAGTACCTACTGGGGGCTGCACTGTTTTTATCTTTGTTCTGACACTCGACAGCTTGCCTGCTCTCCTACCCTCTGAAAGTCCGCTGCGTTTTCCAGATGTGACCCCATCTTTCCTGCCTTCTCTTTTCCAGGGAGGACAGCCTTTCTGCCTTCATCAGTTTTTCCCAGAACATGGCTTAGAGAACCTTTGCTTCCTGGTTGTGACCCACTTTACCATTCACACATTAGCCTTTATCTTGAACTCTATGTGGAGCCTGGTGAGACCATCACCTCCCTTGTTCTGACGATGATACTCCTGGATTGCAACCGGAGGCAGAAAGTCCAGGTACTGTGAACCCCAAGCCTCGGTTACCAGAGTTTATGGCCCTGGATGTTTCTTTAGCAGTGGCTCATTCCTCCTCTCCTGCAGGGACTTGCGTTAAGTCCACACAGGGGGTTAGAACGCTGGGCTCCCATTCCAGTCCCACCCTGGCTACAGCCTTTTCTTTCCCCCTCCTCCTCGCCGTTGCATCAGAGCTGATGCCTCCCCTCAGCTCCCTGATCAGGGCTTTCCAATTTCATCCTGTCTAGACTGAAAAGGGTTCATTAATTGGAGTGCCCTAAGGCCCAGCTCAGAAAGTCCCTTTCCCTCTAGGACTCAGTTTCCCCATGTGCAAAATGAGGCCATCAGTCTGGCCCCCCTCTGGAACCCCCTCCAGCCCTGATATCTGACGTGTCAAGTGCAGGATGTGGGCACTTCCGCTCCCATGACCCGCCAGCAGGATGGAGGTTTTGGTGGCGCCACTCTCGTCACCCGGCGTGGGTGGCCGCTCCTCCCGGGGCCTCTGTGAGGAGGTCCACGGGGAGAGAAGTCCTTGCTGCCGCCACTGCGGGTTCAGGGCAGGGCACCGCCCACGGGGAGGGCGCACCCGGCGTCCCCGGGCTCCCCTCGGAGGGCGCTGCTCAGAGCTCCTCCAGGCGGGGTGTGCTGTCGGTGAGCTGGGCCGGAGCAAACCTCGGTCCGCATGGGAGGGCCTCTCCTTTGACTGGGGCGGAGTCCTGTGGGCGACTATAAATTCTCAGTGAAATGGCCCCGTCGGGCCTAATTCCCACCACTTAACCCAGAGGTTGCGTTCCTGCAGTGTTTTGCCTGTGTGTTGGCCCGGCTCCGGTGACTGGCTCCGGAGTGCTCCGGGCAGCAGCTGCACGGTCACCAGCCTTCTGTCCTCCCCTGCCCGGGCCTGAGCTGGAGACTGAGGGTCCCCCGAGCCCTGTTCTTTCCCGCTCCGCCGGGCAGGGCTGGGCTGGCCCCTGCTCCTGTCCCCGTGAGACCTGCTGGAAGCTGCAGTGCCTCATTCAGTTACAGGCAAAGTCAAGTGGCCAAGCAACAGCGGGCGTGGGTGCGCCGAGCCCACACTCCTGGTCAGCTCGGTTCCCTCCCGGTTGGCTTGTCCAAACAGTGCCGAACAACCTCTCAACGTGGCCCAAGAAACGGGCACCTTCAAACAGCCGGGTCAAACGTTGGCTCGATTTGAAAACAGTCGACATGATCCAATGATACCTAAGCCGCTGTTCGACTTAGTCAGACAGGCGATCCGCAGGGCAAACGACTTCCAACAACCTGTCTGCCGAGTACGACGCAGCCGCCACACGGAACCTGCCTGACAGCTGGCCGTGCACTCCGCCAGCGCCAGGACCCTGGGCCAGCCGTGTCAGACCCGCGCCGCACGCCCTGCGCCCCATCTGCTGTAAACGGCCGATCGGTGGCCTCAGACGGTGTCCAAACATTTGGACTGATTCCTTCAAACATCCAGTCAGCTCGGGGCGCGGAGGCCGGAGCGCGCGCCCGCTTCCACAGCCGGTCGGATGGGTCTGACGGTGACAGGACAACCGGTCAGCTGCTGAAACCACCAATCAGCACGGCTAAACAAGCAGTCAACCCAGTCAAACTAAGCCGAAGCCACAGGTCACCCTGGTCGCCAGGCGGTAACAAAACACCCACTCCATTCTGTCAAACAACCTCTCAAGCGGGAGAGGCTGTGTCTAAACATCCAGTCAGCTCGATGAAGGGCCAGTTGCCTCCACACCGTGAAACCAAAACAACCACTTCACTGGGCGAATTAACCACAAGGCCAAGTTCTCCGAGCGCACCCCGCTCGGCCGGCGGATGCGGGCCAGCAGCGCCAGGGGGCGGTGGGCACAGCCGGGGGCTTGTTCTCTTCTTTGTACTTGACCAGGACTCCCATCAGCTCAGTCTCAAAACACCCAGAAAGAAATCAGAGCTGTCACTCGACTGCGTAAATAAACTCTCTCGCTGGGAGATTGGGTTTCTGGGAGAGAACCGTCGTGGGCGGAGGGGGCGGAGATGTGAGAAGGCCGTTTGTGTTCCTTCGCCGCCGCGTGGCGGGGTGGACAGGAGCCCCCTCCGGTGTGGCCTGGTGGAAAGTATTTGGGGTGGGGATGCTTCTTTCCAGTGACCAGACCTGTGAGGCTGCTCAGTGCCCGCAGTGACCTGGGGGTGGCTGGGACCCACCCGTGTGTCAGCTCAGTGGGTTCTCAGAGCGAGGCACTGGCCGGCAGCACGAGCCTGGTGTCCAAGGCCAGAGGCCCTTGGGGCCTGGAACCATCCTCAAGTCCAGGAGCTCTGGGCGTCACCAGAGCCCCATCGTTCAGAGCTTAGCAGTGAGAGTGACATCACTGAGCTTTTACTGCGGGCCAGGCACGGGCCGAGACGCCCCTTTCATACTTCATCCCATGTTATCGTCCAGAACTCAACGAGGTCAGCCCTGTTGTTGTCCCCATGTTACAGGTGAGGCTTGTGGGGGCCCATGGAGGGGAAGAAAGTTATCTTAGGTCCCAGAGCTGTCAAAGGGCAGGGCCAGGATTTGAAAGCTCTAACTTCAGGAGCCAACGTGCCTTCAAATACTCATTGACAGAAAGGATGAAGGGGGGAGTCAGCCTGCACTGTGGTGCACTGAAGGTGTGGGTGTGACGGTGCGTGTGTGCCTGTGTGTGTGGGGCTGCAAGAGAAGAGGTGCTTCATTCTGGTGAAGACCTGGGCGTAGACATGTGGGAAGCCTGAATTTCAGCAAAGCGTACTGTCGACTTAGAGTTGCCGGGGTGCTAAGCCCTCCTGCCGGGGAATGCCAAATGGGCGTTCCCCACCCCCAGAGGCCAGTGTACCCTGGGGAACCCGGACCTCAGGCAGCTGTGAGGCCTGGCCTACCCGACAAGGGGCAGGAGACTTCCTGAGCTCTGCCCCGCCTCCCCACTACAAGCCCCCTTGTCACCTGCCTCCAGTACCTGGGCCACAGGTGCCAGCCCACCCTTGCCCGCCACTGAGCCCCGCCCTCCTTCAAGGAAAGCCGTGTTGACTCGCTCCCTCCGTCAGGCACAGAGCGTTTTATTGAACGCTAACGCCAACCCCCGGGCAGGAAATGTCGTAAAGAGAAAAGTAATCTTCTGACGGAAAAATAAATTATCAGCCGTGTTCCGAAGGAAAAGAAACATTCTTAAATAATTTCTCTGGCTGTTGGTATTGGCTGGCAGTGTGGGCCAGCCAGGCAAATGGTAATTTCCAAATTAGATTATACATTATGTCATATTAGTTTTATATTAGAAAAACAAACGGGATCAGAGGGGGCGTGCCAGGGCTGGCGGGCCGAGCTTGTCGCGTGACTGGCTGTGTTTCCACGGTAGGACGTCGACGGATTCCGGGAGAGGTGCAAGATCGAACACTCTGCTGACCTGGACGGGGTGGGCGGAGGTGGGCTCCCCTGGGAGGGAGGGGACAGCGCCCAGGCCAGGCCTCTGTGGTGTGGGGAGCAGGCGGTGTGGGGGGTGGAGAACATCCTTGGAGAACGTCACATCCTCCACTCTCCGGGCGCCTGGTCACCCGGTCACCCTGGAGGCGCTGGCCCAGAGCGCTGGTTCAGAGTAGGGCACTGTGGCCAGAAAATGTTCACAGGAGCAGCAGGTGCAGGTACCAGCATGAGGTCTCAAGGAGGGAAGGCCTGTTGGGGCCCAAGTGGTGTCCCCACCTCCCTATGGAGCTGTCCTTGGGCAGGGGAAGCAGACATGTCTGTGCCTCCCCAGAGCGCAAGGCCAGGGGAAGGCTAAGGAGCCACGCGCCAGCTCACCTTTCCTGGGAGTCTACCACAGGCCATTTGCCCATACTTCCTACTTCCTCCTCCAGTAGTCCCAGCAGGCCTCGGCACAAGCAGAAATGGAGAGCCACGGAGGGTAAGTTACTTGCCTGGAATTACATTCTCGGGCGGCAGCACCAGGTGGTGGTGCCTGAGATTTACCCGTCCTGCCCCTGGGCTCTGCTTGTGCCAACATGAGAAGGGCTAGCATGGGCGGAGGAAGCGTCTGGCATGTGCCTGCTTGACCTCTGTTCTGAGCCTCCTGGGGGCCTGGAGGGTCACTGCTCTTCCTGACTTGCTTCCTGTGTCCTCCTAGAGTACTCAGCTCCTGGGGAGCCTCTGATCTGCAACACGTGTGTTCACTCACCGAGTACCCTTTAAGTCCCTCCTCCGGGCCAGGCCCCTTGCTGAGTGCTGGGGACCCCCTCTCTGCCCTTGGAGGAGCTCGCAGTCCAGTGAGGGGGCGGAAATGCATGGGGGCCACCCAAAAGCAGCACGTGCTGTGACTGCGGTGGTGGAGGTCCCATGGGAATGCGGGGGAAGCTTCCTGGCTATTCTTCCTGGAAAAAGTGATGTCTGAGCCCCATCCTGAAGGATGAGGCAGAGTTTGTAAGGAGGGCAGGGGAGGGTACACACTCCAGATAGAGGGAACAGCTCAAGCAAAGGCCCAATCGTAGGAGGCAGAGCGAGCCACAGGGAGGAAACTGCGGGTGTGCTGCGGACTGGAGGGCGGGGCTGGGTGTGGGAGCGGCAGGGGAGGTGGGCAAGGACGAGCATTCTTTTGCTTGAAAAGGTTTATTCACCATCTATTGAGCACCGGGCTGAATTGTGAAAGGCCACACATGACATTCCCAAATCCCAAATCATTTCCCTTCCTAGGCCCTGGCTTGTGTGCCCGTAACATATGTGATAAGAATTTGTTTCTAAATTCAGTTAATTACTGTTTGGCGTCTCTCATTTCCCCATGGGAATAACTATACTGGGGCAAGAAATTGGCCCTGGGACTCGGAACAGCATCAGGGACGTTGCGGTCCAGGACACGGGAGATAACAAGAGGGCACAAGGCCTGGCAGCCTCGCTCTGCCCAGAGCTGCTCTCCTCACTGGTTTCTGTGGTGGGTCCCATGTCCGGATGTGTTTGCTCCCTAGGGAGGGGGTCTGTGGGCTTGGGGCCAGGGCCCTGCTCAGGAGGGCAGGGGTGGGAGTGCCCTGGGCTGAGGGTGTGCGGGGACCCCTTGAGTGCAGAGGCTCGGGTGAAATGGCTGAAGGGGCAAGAGAGCAGAAGGGACCCTTAGACAAGAGCTTTGTGAAGGAAAGTCCCAGAACAAGGAGGGGTGGTGTCTCAGCCGGGAAGCAAGGCCCCCCTAGTGCAGGGCCCAGACCCTGGGAGAACCGATCTTGCCAGAAGGGAAGCAAGAGGGAGCCATCATTAGTTGCACAATTAGAATGTGCCAGGAGCTTTGCTTACGTTCCCTCACTTACAGGCCTCAATAACCTTGTGAAGGAGGGTGATTGCCCCATGTTGCAGTTGGGTTTGAAAGAAGTGGTGGGAGCACAGAGAGGTTAAGTAACCTGCCTGAGGTTATACAGTCAGAAAGTGGTGCTGTTGGGTCAGAACGTGGGCTCTCCCACTCCCCAGTCACCTCTCTTTGCAGTGTGCCACTGTGGCTGTCTGCATTCCTTGCCTCCCTCCTCTCCTGGACACAGTGAACGACATCCCTCCCTCTCTCCATCTCCCCTTCTCTGTCTGGAACACCGTCTCTCCTGCACATGTTCCACACCTGCTGATGTTCTCATTTTTCAGGCTTGGTTCATATGTTCTTTGTGAAAGTTTCTTTGAAACTTCCAGGTAGATTTTATCTTATTTTGTCCATCTATCCATCATCCATCCCTCATCCATCATCATCTACCATCTGTCCATCCATCCATCCATCCATCATCATCCACCATCCGTCCATCTGTCCATCCGTCCATCCATCATCATCATCCACCATCCATCCATCTGTCCATCCATCCATCATCATCCACCATCCCTCCATGCATCCATGCATCCATCCATCCTCCACCATCCGTCCCTTTACTTGTTCCAGAAGGATTTCCGGCTGTCTGGGTAGAGTTAGTTGCTGCGTCCTCTGTAATCCCACAGCACTTTGTGAAACAAGTGAGCACCACCACACTAGATTGCATGGATTTGTTCATGTGTCTTTCGGTTCACCACCCTGGGAGCTCCCTGAGGACAAGGGCTGGTCTGACTCTCTCTGTCCCTGTCATTGCCCAGCACAGAGACTGCCTCCTGTCCACCTCACCCTGACTCTTCTCTTGCATAGAAAGTTTCTCAAATTTGGACTGTTCCTCAAGGAACAGGAGAATTTTCAGCATCTGGAGTGACTTGGGTTGAAGTGGAGAGCATTTTTTTTTGGTGCCAAGAGAGACACAAATAGCTGCCGTGAGACGGGAGAGCTGAATTGGAGACCCTAAGAACAAGTGGTTCCATTGACTTTCCCCAGAACAAAGAAGTGATCCTAGAGCTGTAGAGAATTCTGGACATTTCAGGGACCTTACTCTCTCTTCGTCAGCCTGGATTGGGTAAATCTTTGCTAGAAACTGGGGGAGGCACAGCAACCCAGCAGGGGCTCGTGGAGTGATGCTGGGGCATGAGCCCCATGAGCCCGTTCTGGACGGGGAAGGGTTGAGCATTCGTCAGTTTTTTCTAGGTTATGTTGTGGTAACAGACACACCATAGCGTGCCCCAAATAGGGGCTTTACAATAACAAGTTTACTTTTCACCCACATTATATTTTGTCTGTGGTAACTGTGGGTTGACTGTGGCTCTGCTCTATGTGTCTTCTTTATTCCAGGATCTCTGTGAAGCGGCTGTCCCTATTTGGGACATGACATACTCAGGGCAGAGAGCAAAAAGAGAAAAGGCTGAACCACACAATAGCTCTTAATGTCACTTTCTCTGACTTTCCGTTGACCAAAGCAGGACACGTGGTTGAGTCTAATGTCAGCCTCTCCCATGGGAGGCTCTGCAAGCTACCTGGCAGTGGGTGGGGTTGGAGAAGTGTCTTACAGGGCGGGGGGAGTGAATAATCGGGAGTAGTAACGGTCTGTCACAGGCTTCAACTGTCGTGCAGACTCCAGCCAGCTCCCTCCGCCAGCCTTGCACAGCCCACGCATGTCCTTCCTAACTTTGAGAATCTGTGGTGCCTCTGAGAAAAAAGATCCCTAAATTGGACATTAAAGCATGCCTCAGGCTATGGGGATTACACAGTAGCACAGAGAAAAATGGGGCAGGTTGGGGTGAGCTGGTCAAAAGACTTTTCTTTCCATCCCTTGCCCAGCAAACTTCTACTCTTCTTTCAGGGTCTAATTCTGAATGTCACCTCCTCTGTGAAGCCCTCCAGGATGGACCCTCTGAGCCAGGCATGGTGCTCTTTGTGCTCCCCTGCCCTTTTGCTTTTCTCATTTCACGCCTACAGCACTGTGTGTGATGTCTGTTTCTGTATTAAACCCCCGGGGAGCAGTGGTGTGCTGGAGCCAGCTCCTACCAGCTGGTGAGAGCTCTGTGTTCAGGGGTATCCTGTGTGCAACTTGAAATGGGCCATGGTAGGTAGGAGTCTTTGCATCACAGAAAGCAGCGGATGCTGCCCATCAGGCCTAGTTTCCTCCCACAGAGGCCGTGGGTAAACATTTGCCATCAGCCATTGCTGTGGAGTGTGGACCCACAGGGCCTCGGGGGCGCTTTCCCCTGTCTTCTCGGGTGCCTGGCGGGGGCGTTGGCTGTTCCACAAGGTGTGACTGACTGACTGAGTGACGGGGGAGGAATGAATGAACTTTGGGATGGTGGAATGGAGCAGTGAATGCAGGCACGGCTGGCTGGGTTGGACTTCCCATCTGTGTGTGTTCCTCCTCCCGGGACCTCCTCCTGATCCTTGCCCCAGGGGAGGTATGCTCAGGGCAGAACACAGAAGGCCCTTCTGGCCTTTGTTCTCCAAACCTCTGAGCGTTTGGAATTGCGAGTGTTTACAGAGGCAGTAACAGGGAGAAGGATAGCAGTGTCTTGAAGAAACTTGAAGGGGAGGAGGGGTGAGGTGCTGCCAGGCCTGTGGTCCTGAGCAGCTTTGCTGGGAGGGGATCGGAGCCCCAGGAGGAAGGGCTGTGGGTGTGTCCAGAGACGGTGACATGGAGGTGGCAGAGGGTGGCCAGACACACAGGGCCACGCAGGGGGGCGCTGCCCCTGCCCCTGCCCCACACCTTGACATCGTGTAGGAACCCCGAAATGTGGAATGACCCCAGGAACTTGGGGTAAGAAATTAAGTTATAGGAAACAAAGAAAGTGACATTTCTTGCACACTGCTACTCCCAGGCCCATTCCAAGACTGAGGCCTGAGGCACAGTATTACCTCTTGTCGTCAGCTTTGCTTTCTGCGGTTTCAGTTACCCACGGTTGATCATGGTCTGAAAATATTAAATGGAAAATTCCAGAAATAAACAATTCATAAGTTTTAAATTGCACGCCGTTCTGAGTAATGTGATGAAATCTCATGCCTTTGTGCCCGGGCCGTGGATCATTCTTTCGTCCGGCGGATCCACGCTGTATCTGCTACCCACCGCTTAGCCGCTTAGTAGCTCTCTCAGTTATCAGATCGATTGTCACCGTGTGGCAGTGCTTGTGTTCAAGTCACCCTTATTTTACTTAATAATGGCCCCAAAGCGCAAGAGTAGTGATGCTGGCAATTTGGATATGCCAAAGAGAAGCTGTGAAAAGTGCTTCCGTTAAGTGAAAAGGTGAAAGTTCTCGACTTAATAAGGAAAGAAAAAAAAATCGTAAGCTGAGGTTGTTAAGATCTATGCTTTTATTACAGTATATTGTTATAATTGTCCTATTTTATGATTGGTTATTGTTGTTAACCTCTTGTGCCTAATTTATAAATTAAACTTTGTCATGGATATATACGTATAGGAAAAAACATAACATATATAGGGTTCAGTATTGTCCGTGGTTTCAGGCATCCGCTGGGCGTCTGAGGTCGTGTCCCCCACAGATCGGGGGGGGCTACTGTACTGCCCCTCAGGAGTGGTTTAGATCGGCGGTTGGCCAACGTTTTCTGTAAGGGGCCGTAGAGTCAACAGTCTCGGCTTTGTGGGACATACGGTCTGCATCACGACTCCTCAGTTCTGCCCTTGCAGAGCGAGAGCGGCCATGGACAATTCAGATACGGATGAGCATGGCCGTGTTCCAGGACAACTTTGTGTGTGGACGCAAATTTAAATTTCATAAATTATCCTGTTCCTAAAATATTCTTCTTTTGATTTATTTCCCTAACCATTTCAAAATGTAAAAGGCCGTCTTTGCTCCCAGATGGGGGCTGGATTTGGTCCGTGGGCTGTGGGTTGCTGACCCTGCTCCAAATGACTGAGTACGTGGATCAACCAGTCCGTCAGCAAGTCAGTAGGGTACGTGGGCCTGGACAGAGGGGTTGGGAGAGCACACTGGCCCGGGGGCACAGCACGAACCTGTCTGGGGGGAGGATGCCCCTTCCTGTCTCCCCCTGTCCCCCCACCCTAGCCGTCCTCTGCCTCCCTGGGCCCTGGTACACTCTGCAGCCGTCCAAGGTGCTCACCGGCAAGGAACAGGGCCCTGCGTGGGCGGGTGGCCGGGCAGCTGGACTCAGCGAGGCGGGCGGGCCAGGCGTGTTCAGTCTCCGGGAAATGAGTGTGGACACGGCTTGGGCCCAGTGGGGCGGCCCACCCTGGTCTGCCCAGATCAGGTTCCTGGCGGCGTCTGAGCACTGTAAACACAGCGGCTGGACAGGCCACCTCTCCCAAGGCCCACTGAAGGCGGCCTGCCCCGGAGGAAAGCAGGATTGGGGCTGACAATTTGACATAAACCACAGGGCAGTGTCCGGCGGCCGGGGAAACCCAGAGACCCCTCCCCAAAGCCCCCACACTTGCTCTAGCGGCAGCTGCTCCCAATTACCTTCCCCTGGGGAGCCAGAGGTCTTGGAATGGGGACGTGCCTGACAGATCCCTTAGCTATCCCTCCTGCAGGGGTGGGGAAACTGAGGCCCAGAGAGGAGCGGACACTTGCTTAAGACCAAGCAGTGGTTGCCAGATGGGCTAGGAGCTTGGTCTCTGGCAACAGGGCTCTGGATCCCTCCCAGGGTGAACTTGAGAAGAAAGACCCTTGGGTGGCACCTGAGACCCTGCCCCTTAGTCTTCAGCTGCTCCAGGGGTGTTCCTTTGGACCCATTGAGGAGCACTGGAGTGGGAGTCGGGGGACCTGATCATTAAGCCCACTGCTGGCTGAGGGTCCTCCCTGCAGCCCTAGAGTTTTAGGATGCTCATTTCAAGAGGAGGGAACAGACTAGGAGTAATGAAGTGACGTGCCCGAGGTCACCCGGCTGGTCAGAGGGAGAGCCCAGATTCAAACCCAGGCTGGTCCGATTCAGAGTCTGTGTTCTCCATAGTGACCCCTGGTTCCAGCCCCAGCCCTGGACCTGGGGGTCCCCTGTGGGCTGCTGTGGGTGGGCTCCAAGGGCTGTCTAGGCTTCGGGTGCTGAGCTTGCTGCCCACCTGAGCATCTCTCTGCCAGGGCTGAGCCTGTGGCCCAGTTGCCCTCATACAGACCCTGTCCTTCTGCCTGTCCCTCGACATCGCTGCAACCTCACACCTCTGGCCCAGGAAGGACCAGCCCCTGGAAGGACTGCGTTCAGCCCCTGGAAGGACTCAAACAGGCAGGTCTCACTTCTCTTTCCTGTCTTGCCCCAGGCCCAGCTATTGCCATGGCACCTGGGCCAGACGCAGGTGGACCACGTTCCTGGGCAGGTATATTTCATGCATTTCCACACCTTGGTGCACGGGCACAGGGGGTACTATTGGTGGGCGCCTACTCCCTGTCAGGCTGCAAAATACTTAGTGCATGCGTCTCTCATGCCCCTCGCAGCCAGGCTGCTGTTCACATGGGAGCCCATCTGTGATGGGTGTGGGCACATGTACGCTGACATGAGCACACACTTGTGTGTACACACGGACACAAGGCACATGTGTCAATGCTTGTACTGCTTGTTGATGTGCACACCAGCTCCTGTGTCCAGGTATGCTCTTGTCAGAGGACACACACATGCTCACACGTGCACACATGTATGCACACCCCACACATGTACACTCGCTCACACTTTTCCACTGGCCGCTCTGGCAGGCATGCCACCCTCCGGACTCAGGATTAGCAGTCCTCTCTGGGGTTTTTAGACTTTGCCCTCCTTGTTCCTGACACGTTTCAAAGTTCTATTCAGAGTTCTATCTGAGGATGGGGGCTGGGGGCCTGAGAATGGAAAAACAGACCATCTGGAAAATTCCTGTCATTTTTGAACTCTTTCCAAAGACGCCCACGGGAGCCACAGTGGGGCCGGCTGAGCCCAGCCTTGGGTGGCCCCGGGGCCGTGGAGCGAGCCTTCTGCCTCCCCGGCCCAGCCCAGCCTGCTCGCCAACACCGAGCCGGCCACACTCTGGTTGCCTCACCCCTGCCGAGGGCTCCTGCTGGAGAGCTCTGTGCACACTCAGCTCACTCCTTCCCAGACCAGGCCGCCCCAGCCGCACGTGTCCTGCTGTCGGTTGACAATAGCAACAGCTGACACGAGTGCTTGCTGAGTGCCAAGGGCCAAGTGTAAGCTGAGTGTTTTAAGTGCTTGACACGCATTGATTTATTCTCACAACAAACCTATGCAGTATAAACAATGGGTATGTCCATCTTACAAAGAAACCAAGGCACAGAGAAGTAAAGCAACAGGCTCCAAGTCACACAGCCAGGAAGTGGAATAGTCAGGGTTCATATCCCAGCAATCTGGCTCCAGAGTCACCATCTTAATCACTCCACTGTGCTGCCTCTTGTGACACGGGATAGGTTAACCTAGACCTGAGAGGTACCAGGACCTTAGAACCCCAGGGAGGACCAGGAGGAGAGGACTTGTACCTTTTGTGGGCCTACAGTGTGCCAGGCCCTGGGCTGGGAGTGCCTACTGGCTCCCTGTCACCAGATTCCACCCCACGAGCCCTCCTCCACACTGCAGCTGGAGTGGCCTTCCTGTCACCCCATGGGGCCCTGCCGGCTCAGGCCCTCTGGATGTTTCCATCTCCTCCAGGGTCCTGGGCTGCATGTCACAAGAGTGCCCACTGGGCGCAGCCTGGGTTGCAAGTGAGACCACTGCACTGACAGCTGGGCTGTGCAGTCAGCTGGCGTCCTGCAGCGTCCGTGGCAGCAGCCACAGACGTGGAGGCGTCTTAGTGTCCAGCCCTGCCCACCGGCCGGCCGCCCACCCTCCCACCTGCCATCCACATGGTGGAAACGCTGAAGAACAAGGGCCTTCCTGTCTTCCTCTCTTTTTCCCTTTTCTAAAAATAAGCTGGAACCTTCCCCTCATCTGCCCCCAATTTTCTCCTGCTTGACCCTGATGACCCTGTGCCTTCAGAAGAGGCCACATGTGTACCCACTGCTGGACAGATGGACCGACCTTGTGGTGCAGATGGTGGAAGTGAGGAGCCTCCCCTGGCCTCTGCCCCGGTCCAGCCGGCCCCTCCAGCTCTGCTCTTCCTGGGAACAAAGCCCCGAGCCAGCCCCTGGGCTGCGGGTGGAGTGAGGGAGAGCTGGTTTATAGCAGGAAACTCCACCCGGGTTTTATGAGCTGTCATGATAATAATAATCATCGAGTCGTCGCCCACATTAGTATACACTAAGCACTTTCCCATCTGTTATCTCTGTTAGTCCGTGCAACAAGTCCTTGAGATTGGTGTCACTGTTAGTACTTGGATTCAACAGTTGAGAAAGCCAGAGAGGTTCATTTATTTCCCTCAGGGTGTACAGCTGGGAAAGGGCAGGGCCAGGATTCAAATCCAGGTCCTCAGATTTAAAATTCTGCCCCCTTCCCCCCTCCCTCCTACTTGCTGACGACTGAAGTGGGCAGCGGTTCTGCAGTGTTGTGCCCAGGGATCTTCGTTGCTCTTTTAGCTGCTCTTTATTGAGTGCCTCTCTGTGGGTCGGGCACTGGGCTGCGAACTCCTCCACGACCCCAGGAGGAAGGAATCATGGAGCTCATTTGAGGAGGAGGAAGCTGTGGCTCAGAGATGCAGCGCGACTCGCCAAGGCCGTTCCGCAGGAAGGGCTGGCATCAGGGTTTGCATTGAGGGCTGCCCAACTCCAAAGTTTTCCTTCTGCAAAACAATTCATGACAGTCGGCATCGTGTGCTTCATTTTCATGAATTAATTCGACAGAACATCTTCCAAGTGTCTGCTCTGTCCCTATGCTGAAGCGTAGGGACACGGGGTGAGCAGGACACACAAACCCTGCCCTCGTGGGCCTCCCGATCTAGAGGGAGATGGATGTGTAAATGGCAATTATGGTGCAGGGTGATAAACCATTATTAGCCATAATTGTTAGCTTTGCACAGTGTTTATAGCTCACCGAGGTCCCCAAATGGAAATCTGGCCATTTCCATGTCTGCTGACAATGGGCTAATCGCTCTGCTGTTGCTGCAGCGTCACAGCTGAGCTCCTGGCCTGGGATTCAGGCCCTTGCCACCACCGTGTCCTCGTCCCTGCTGCCCCCAGCCCCACTCTGTGCCCCAGCGCTGCCAAGGGCTAGAGGTCCCTCCCGCACGAGGGCGTTCCTCCCCTTGTGGCTTCATCATGCTGAGTCTCTGCCCAGAACGCCTTCTCTCCCACCCCAACCTTTTCCTGGTTAACGCTTATCCTGCACAACTCGGCCCCCCCAGGCTGGCTGGGGAGGGAGTTTCCCATTATTGGAGATGTGGGAGCAAGGATGGAAGATCAGGGCAGGGAGCCAAATCACTTAACCTCTATGGGTCTCAGTTTCCTCTGCTGTAAAATGGGCTCAGGAAGAAGCCTAAGTACAGGAAGATAAAGGCCTTGTTAGAAGGAAGCACAGTGGCCTGTGGGGGCTAAGAGGGGGTGTAAGCAGCCTGTGGGGTCAGGAAGGCTTCCCAGAGGACTTAATACCAGGAGTGAGCCTCAGATGATGTGCTTACTAACAGCCAACACTTCCATTGTGCTTGCTATGCTCCAAGCCCTTGGCACGTGGCACATCATTTAATCCTTGCAGCGGCTCTGTGAGGTAGCTACTATCACTAACCCCATTCTACACATTAGGAAAGTGAGGCACAGAGAGATTGGGTGACTTGCTCAGGGTCACACAGCTAGGAAGGGGCCAAGCTTGGATTCTAACCCAGGCACTTGGCTTCAGCATCCACACTCTAACCACCTTGTTATTACAAGAAGGGGAAGAGCAGTGGGGTGGCGGGTGGGCCCACTTACACTCTGGGACAAACATCACTGCACTTAGTAAAACAAAGTGGTGAATGCTCTTGTCCCTCTGCGCTCCAGTGAGCAGGCTGTGCTCTCCGGGTCCTCACACTTGGGGGCTCTTGTACCGCAGGATGGGGAAAGCCATCTCTGGGCGGGGCCCGCCAGGCACCTCCTGCTCTGCCCGGGTATGGAGGCCCCTTCTGGCAGCAGTGGTGGCCGGCACGGCCTCCCGGTGGCGCCTCCTGTCAGAGGTGGGCAGAGCGGGCCTTTTTCTCCACACTTCGCCCCTTGAGGATCTGAGACCAGCGGGAGAGGAAGGGATGGGGAAGCCTCCAAAAGGGCAACTTGAGCTAAGATTCTGGACACTAAGGCCGGAGCATCTCCTTAGCGATGGTGACACGCGCTGTCGCCATTCCCTGGGCACGGCGATGACTGGGGGGACCCCAACATCTAGTGCCAGGCCTGGCCCCAGCACCAGCCCAGTACCTGGACACTCCCTTCTTGCCCTCCGGAAAGGAGTGAGTGGCTGAGTGGATGAGGGAATGAGCGTAGAAGTCACCTAGACATGGCGGGGGCTTTCGTGCTGCCGTTGGACTCTTCCTGCTTCTGCCCACCCCCTGACCCGGGCAGCTGAGAGGTGGGGTGTCTGCCCGACGTTGCCCTCTCTCCTCGCCGCCCCATGTGGAGCTCAGGGCCCAGACTCGCGGGTTTATTCTTATTCACTGGCCAACACCTGTTGTCCCCCAGCCCCCTGCCCCCAACCTCCCATCCTCCACGCTGGTGGGGGGTCCTGGGAGCCAGTGGGATTGCTCTTCTGACCTGGCCTTTGGATTCATTTCTATCTGGAAACCAGTGGGCATCACTAGTCTGTGAGGAGCCTTAAAAAAATGACTCCCTTCCCCTCTTCCCACTTGTAGGGGTTTTTCCTGCCTTTCACGGCACTTTTCCTGCCTGTGATCTAAGGCGATCCCACAGCCCACTTTACTGGTAGAGAAAAAGGCCAAGACAAGTGAAATGACTTGTTCAAGATCAGGGGCCAGAATTCAGGACCCCTACCACAAAATCGGGATGTTCCCTTCCCTCTCCCACCCTCCCTTCCTCCCTCTTCCTCTCTCTTTTTCCTTTTCATCCTTCTTTCCACACATATTTAGGTGGAGGAGGAGCAGAATAGGAGAATAGGACGTGGGCATTGTGGAGTGGAGAGAGTACTGGATAGGAGTCCAGAGCCTTGAGTTCTGGTCATGGATTTGCCATTAATTTACTGTGTCACCTTAAACAAGACTCTTTCCCTTTTTCATGTGTTTATATTAATAATCTGGGGAAGGGTGCTGTCACTTCAATCTTTTTACTTGGAAGAATTGTTTTAAGAATAAATTCAATGAAACGTTCCTTTGTTCTCACATCTGCCCACCCATTTGATGTTAACCATCTAACATCCATTCATCCATCCATCCATCCATCCAACCATCCATCCATCCATCTAACCATCCATCCATCCATCTAAGCATCCACCATCCATCCAACCATCCATCCATCCATCTAACCATCCATCCATCTATCCATCCATTCATTCATCCATCCATCCATTTACCCATCCATCCAACATCCATCCATCCCTTCATCCATCCTTCCAACCATCCATTCATCCCTTCATCCATCCATCCATCCATCCATCCATCCATCCATCCATCCATCCAACCATCTATCCATTTATCCATCCATCCATCCATTTATCCGTTCATCCATCCCTCTATCCATCCTCTATCCACTCCCCCATTCACCATTTCTCCTACTGGTCTACTCACTCATCCATTGACTCATCCACCCATCCATCTATCCTCTGTGTCCCTGCTGTGTGCTGTGCAAAACAAGAAAAGGACCATACCATTTAAAGCCTGGCTCAACTGTTATCTCTTCCAGGTGATTTCCCACCTTTACTTGTGGAAACTGACTGTCCATCCTATTTTTTCCTGGATAATGTCTGTGCCTCCAGTATCACACTCACCAGTTTCCCTTTTGTCACAATGAGTCCCTAACCAGACAGGGAGGTCCTGAAGGGTAAGGACTACAGCTGATCCATCTCAGTGTCCTTAGCATCTTCCAGCCCTCAGCATCACTGAATGTTCTCTGAGTTCACAGCTGTTGAGCGCATCCCAACCCACATCCTAATTCATCCTCAGCTTTCTGGGATGGTTTGAACCAGTTAAGGAGCCTGGGGGTCTACATGGCTAACAATTTTCTCTGATCGCCTCTTCTCTTTAGAATCTTAGTTTCATTCTCCTTAGAGAGAGGCATTCTTGCTCCCTCTTCAGAGATCCAGAGAGGTTACGTCCAACCCAGGGTTACACAGCAAGACAGGGGGAGCCTTGGAACAGAAGCCTACTATTTTCATGCCAGTTGACAGTCTACATGGTCTCTCTCATTTATGAGCTGCCCACTGAGACCTGCCACATGGGCAGTCAGCTCTGAATCACTGGCTTCCCTGTCCATCTTTCCCTTCCCGACCTGCCTAGCCAGCCCCACTCGCCCTGCTGTCCCAGGGCCCCTAGCTGTGCTGGCCAGACACTGGGGTTGGGTGGGGATTGGAGGGTGGAGAGTTTGTTCTTTTCCAGCTCCCCCCAGCACCTGCAATGTGTCATTGGTGACTGTGAGCTGACCTCCCAGTTTCTCTGCTCCCAGGGGCCAGGTCCCCACAGGGAAAGTGCACTGGATGGGTGGGCAGGCTGTAAATGAGCTGTCAGCAGAGGTGGTCTCGCTCCTGCCTCCTCCCTCCCTGAGAGCCTTGCTAGCTCTCAGCCACGTTGGAAGAATTAGGGGCGGCTGGCAGAGGGAGGTGGCTGGTTCTCATGGTGGGGACCGTGCATAAGTCCTAACACATTGTCACTGCATGAGTGAGCCGGCCGGCTGCGGGAAGTTGTCCTTGCTGTGTGGCCGCTATCCTGGGGACCCTGTGGGCAGAGCCTGTCCACAAAGTCTTTCTCTCCAACTGACCCTCATAACCTATCTGGCCCAGGCGGAAGCCTCCAGTAATTTTCTTATTTGCGTTTGTTATAGATTTTGCTCCTTGCATGTGGTAAGGGTCCTGTCTGGGATCTCCTTCTTGGATCCTGGGTTGGCGATTCTCTGTGTGACCTTGGAGAAGGCTTTCCTTTCCAGGTTTCCGGTTCCTGTGGGGCTACGATGGTTGCAAGAGCCATTGGGTCGACACCTGGGACACAGACCTCCGAGGTTATGAAGTGCCTCAACTCTGCTGTCTTTACCCTCGACAGCTATCCCGCACAGTTGGTACGCTCTTGTTTTACAGATAAGGAGACAGAGTCATGCTGCCCCAGGGACCTGCCTGGAGGCACATAGCTGGGACTGAAAGCAAAGCTGTCAGAGTACAAAGCCCACGATCTTTCAACATCTCTGTGTCCTTCCAGAAGTCCGGCGTCCCACAGTGCCTGGGCTGTGGGGTAGGTGAGGCTGTGGTTCCTGCCCTCGTTGAACACGGGGAATAAATAGTCAGTGCTGCCAGGCTGGGGTCCTGTGCCAATGGGTGACCGAGGCTGCAGGAGTGGGTGCAGCTGGTGTCCCCTAGGACTGCACTCCTGGGGGGGTCTCCCGACAAGAATCCCAGGGACGGTACTGAGAGGGATGGAGATCATGTAGGTGCCTCCACCCCTGCAAAACTCCAGGAGCAGACTTGCTGCCTCCCTCCCCTTTTTGTGATATTTCAACAAGACCCCTGCCTCTCTATCATTATGAAGTAATAGTAGCTAAAAATGTCCAGGGTGCCAGCCGCTTGCTGTGTCCTCTGTAAAGCCCTTTACGCGTGTTGTCATTGAAATCTCACACCACAGTGTGGACAAGGGCCTATTATTATCCACATTTTGGAGATGAGGGAATGGACCCAGTGGGGTGCAGGTCCTGGCTTAAGGTCTTCCTGCTACAAGTGGCTGAGCAGCGATTTGATCCCAGGACTGAGTGGGACTCTGTTACTCTCTTGGCACCAGGCCACTTCCTGGGGAAGCAGCAGGAGCAGAAGCCTCCACGGGTCCTTCCCAGCTTGGCCGGACAGGAAGCTAGTCGATGGGCTCTGTGGGCGTGGGAGAAGGTGGGCGGGGCCTCGGGGCTCGCTCGCCTTGGTTGGCTCTCTGTCCAATGGGCTCGTTTCGAGAGGCTCCTGGGAGGTGCAGAGGGCTTTGGGGTATCTAGAGTGGGGTCCCAAGACAGAGCGAGGCAGGAGATTCTGAGTCTGGAGCAGGCCTGCCCCAGTCTGGGCGGGGCGTGCATCCCTTGGTGGCACCGGAGCATCCAGCGCTCTCCTCGCATAGTGCCAGGGCCGGAACTGGCGACATATGGATTTAATTGCTTGGGAAATCTGCCTGGGGGGCCTGGAGTGGGGGAGCAGGGGTGGAACAGCTGATCGGCCTAAAAATAGCACAGTCTGGAGCTCCCATGGGCTCGAGGGTGCCCCATTCCAAATCTGGAAGTGGCCCGGAGTGTTCTTGTGGCCGGCACCCTCCGTGGGTGGCTCCTCCGGGATGGTGCAGGCCCCATGCAGCAGCAGCACCGGGACAGCAGAGAGCTGGGGTCTGGTCCTGGTGTAGCCTCTCCCGGCTGGGCCACCTAGACCGGGCCAGCCTGCACCTTCTCTGAACCCCTGTGCTCCTCTTGCCCTGGCCGCCTGATAACTCCTCCCCTGGCCATCTGGCAAGGTGGTTGGGAGGAGGCAATGTAAACTGTCAAGTGCTGCATCCATGTCTGTTGTCACTGCAAAAGGGGAGGGCACCCTGGGAGGGGAGATTTCATGACAGTCTCTGGGTGTTTGGGACAAGCCCAAGCTCTCTCTGATGAGGTTCACAGCTTCCCAAGCCTTCCCACGGCTCTCAGCCTCTTCTCCTAGATGTTTCCTGTTCCTTCTCGAAAGAAAATGCTTCCTTTAAATGAGCCAAAATGAGGACAGTCCAACCATGGAGTGCACTGCATTGATAGATAGTGAGCTTTCTGTCACTGGAGGTATTCAAGACAGAGCTAGACAACACCTGGCGGAGGAGTCATCTATGGCTTAGACTAGATGCTGCTGAACTTCCTCCGACCCTCAGAGCCTAGCCATCTGTCCGTGGGGGCTACACTCTGCCTGTTACACTCTGCTGTGGGAGTGCCTTGTCCAGCTCTGAGATGGACCCTCCATCGCCGGACCCTCTGCACTGCTCCAGACTAAGCAGCCTTGGCACCCTCACTGCCCCTCAGTGCTCAGGTCCCAGTCCTTGCCACACCTGGACATGCTCCAACGCTCTGGTCATGTAATCCCCCAGGGCCTCAGTTTTCCCCTTGTAAAACGGAGGTGCTAACGCCTGGCACTCCAGCTTTGCAGAGCTGAGTAGGGACAAGAGGACGTCAATTCACAGGCACCTCAGAATCCATGAAGTCCAGTCTCTTTCACTGATTCTCCTGCTCTGGAGAGGAGAGGCTGAGGTCCAGGGAGAGGGGACCTGCTCAAGGCCACAGATGTGACAGTGTCAGGCAGCTCTCGAGTCCAGGTTTCTCTGGGTCTGTCCTGTCCCGGGAGCACACTCAAGGACCGAAGGGGTCTGACATCATGAGTTCGAGTCTTGCCACTTACTGGCTGTGAGGCTGGGGGCAGACACTTCTGTGCCTTTAGTTTTTCTATCAGTACATTATAATGTCATCTTGCGGAGTTGCTGAGGGCATTGGATGTGATCAGTGGCGAGGAGGCCAGACTCTAAGGCACGGGGCCATGGGAGGCGGCACAGGGCAGGCAGGTGGGAAATGCCCGAGTGCTGAGACGGAAGCGGAGCGGAAGACAGGGCGAGGTCTCTCGGAGGGGGAGGGAACCGTGCCCGTCTTCAGCAGGTCTCCCTGTGAAACTTGCTCATCCTGCAGGTCTCCGCTCACAGGGGCGTCTTCTAGACGTCCTCCTAGAGCTACAAGCTGAGCTGGCCCTTCTCTCTGGCTCCCTTGCACTTCGAGATGCCTGCTCATAGCAAAGCTTCCTGAGCCTATGGGGAGACAAACAAACTTGGGTTTGAACACCTTCCGAGCTGTGTGACCTTGGGCCTTAGTGTTCTCCACTATGAAATGGGCCCTGATAGAGTCAGCCCCTGGGATATGCTGTGAAGATAAGTGTTTGGCTTAATATTGAGAATGTATAAAACAAGTGGGAGCCATTGTGATTATGATGATGATGATGGTGGCATTCATTCGTTGATTCATTCACTCATTCATTTACTCAAAAATCCTGGACACACTCCTTCTCTGAGCTCCCGCTGGGCCCTAGGGACACAGACGGGATCAAACAGTAGTCTGACTCCCGGGAGCTCAGAATCTAGGTAACCAACCTGCAAACCCACAATTCCAACCCAACATGGTGCAAGGTGCAGTTGGGTCCTCTAAGACCCCCAGGAAACACAGAAGGAGCCCCCCGGCTGCCAGCAGAGTCAGGGAAGGCTGCACACAGAGGGAGCATTTGAGCTGAGAGCTGAAGGATGAGTAGACTTTGGTCAGGTGGCCAAGCTGGAGAAAGGCACCCCAGGCCGAGGGCACAGCATATGCCACGGCCCAGACGTGGGAGAGACAACGGGGACCCCTCGGCAGGTTGGGGTGGCCAGAGCGTCGCATGAAATCCTGGACCCCAGACAGAACCAAGGTCTGGGGGCATTTCCTCAGCCAAGTGGCCATGGGGAGTCACGGCCAGAAGGACGCTCCAGGAGGGGTAGGTTTGATGCTGGTGATGCTGATGGTGAAGATGGCATGACGGTGGTTTGATGTGGTGGGTGGCAGTGTCCAGCCTCTGCTCTGCAGAGTACTGTTTGCAGCTGGCCTGCAGTCCCCCCTCAGGTCAGGATGTGCACTGGGAAGTGATGCCACTCAACGCTCCAGGTAATCGGGAAGGAGCTCTAGGATCAAGAATTCCCCCATCCTTCCATTCTAGCCTGGAAGGGCCCTGACGTTGCTGAGTTTCCCCCATGGGGCTGCATCCACCTCTGTGCCTAAGCGCAGCGTGGCACCGACCAGGTATTCATAAATGTCATAAAATCAGAATCCCCTCCTGACCATTCAGTTGGGGAAAGAGACTCACAGAGAGGGATGGGGTCACACAGTGAGACAGAGTGGCTCCTGCCCGCCCGCACCACCTGGCCTCTCTGTTCCACCCACCCGGTGGCTCCTGTTCCCCCTTCAGCCTGGTGCACAGAATCCTCACCGGGGACAGGCTGGCAGGGCTGGCAGTCCCTTCTGCCCACCCTAGGTGCTAAGCCCTGACCCCAAGGATGCCCATGGGCAAGTGGCGACCTTCCGTGGACTCCTCGAAGCATCCTTGTCTTCTTGACGAAAGGCATCTGGGGCCCGCCAGCCCCTCCTCCGCCAAAGCGGGAAACACAATCCGCTGATAATGATCTAATATTTATACAACGCCTTTCTACCAGATGCATCCCGACAGAGTTTACAAGCTGTCCCCGCTGCCGGAGCAATGTGTTCCAGACCCTCCCCGGGCCTGCCCTGCCACCACCATCCCGCTCTCTCCTCCTCAGGTCCCGAATGCCAGCAGAGATTCATGAATCCACCTGAGGGATGGAGAGCCCAGCTGGGCACAGAGGGACCAGCCATTCTCACACCCTCTCTGGGGCCTGCCCTGCAGGGAGACAATCTATGCTCACGATCGGAAAAAAAAAAAAAGCGGTCCAGAGCAGAGGCAGGGCCCCACTCGGGTTCTGAAGTTTGGCCAAGACTCACAGCACCCAGCGAGGCTCTCCCCGGCCCCCCACAGCCTCAGACCCGCGGGAGGGACCGAGGGAGGGCCCGGGCCGCGCGAATGTACCTCCTCAGTCACTTCCTCCGCTGCCGGCTCCATGAATGAGGATTTGTGTTCGTTCCCTCCCATAAATTGCCCCTGGTCACCAGGGCCATGTTCTGTGTCAGAGTCCCTGACCACCGGCCTCGGACAAAACCTGCTTTGTGAAGTCGGGGTGGAAGACAAACAAATGATTATTACCTTCGCGCATCCCCTCCCCCACCTTCTTTTCTTGGCCTGGAGTGAAGACCTTTTTTCTCTGTCAACAATCTTGACTTTGTTCCCCGAGAAGGAAACAGCTCCAGAGGGACTTGCCTCAGAGATGCTGCTCGCAAGAAAACCGTTTGGGAGGAGGGTGAAAAAAGACAGAGGTTACAGGAAATGGCAGGCATTTTTTGTTGAATTAAACCATTAGGAGTGACCCCCAAACCAGAGCGAGGCAAAGGGAACAACTGGATACGTTTAGGTCAGGACAAGGAGCCAAGTGAGGAGCTGAAACCAATTACCATAAATGAATGTTTCTCTTCTATTCACGACCACCGTGCCTGCTCCCAGGATGCTCTGGGGCGTCTTAGAAAAACAGATGAACTCTCCGGTTTTGTTCGGGCAGTTATTAGCTAATGCAACTGTTGGGCAATTTATCAAACATTAGCACATGCTGCGATTAATGACCAAGAGAAGTCGTCACCGGCTGGTCCAAGGCCACAGGGGCTGACTGGCCTGCCAGGCTCGGGGTAGGGTCTTCTCCTTGGTGGGGCCATTTACTTAGGATGCTGGGGCCCTGAGAGTAAGAGCCACCCTTAAAACCTGCCCCTCCTGGAGGGTCCTTCTGGCCGTGACTCCCCATGGCCACTTGGCTGAGGAAATGCCCCCAGACCTTGGTTCTGTCTGGGGTCCAGGATTTCATGCGACGCTCTGGCCACCCCAACCTGCCGAGGGGTCCCCGTTGTCTCTCCCACGTCTGGGCCGTGGCATATGCTGTGCCCTCGGCCTGGGGTGCCTTTCTCCAGCTTGGCCACCTGACCAAAGTCTACTCATCCTTCAGCTCTCAGCTCAAATGCTCCCCCTGTGTGCAGCCTTCCCTGACTCTGCTGGCAGCCGGGGGGCTCCTTCTGTGTTTCCTGGGGGTCTTAGAGGACCCAACTGCACCTTGCACCATGTTGGGTTGGAATTGTGGGTTTGCAGGTTGGTTACCTAGATTCTGAGCTCCCGGGAGTCAGAGTACTGTTTGATCCCGTCTGTGTCCCTAGGGCCCAGCGGGAGCTCAGAGAAGGGAGCCCTCAGAGAAGGGCTGTGAATGAATGAATGAGGGAATGAATGAGGGAATGACAGATCCATGTACTGCAGTGGCTTCCTGTGACTCCTACAGTCCTAGGCTGTCTTTCCGTCCACCAAAGGAGAGGGGTCCAGGTTCTGCCAGCATAGGGTTCTCCCTGCAGTGAAGCTGCAGGAAACTGGCATCCAGCTGAGAGCCACATGGATACCTCACATGGGGAGGAAGAAGGCCAGGGCTTATGGCCTGCTGCACCCCCTTTCTCTCTGCAGGCCTCAGTCTTCTCATCTGTGAAATGGGCTTGGTAACTCGTCTCTGAAGCTTCTCGAGAAGAAAGTTGCAGAGGACGACACAGTTTGAGGGCATCCCCAATCCAAAAGAGGGGCAGGCAGGAAGCAGACTGAATGACAGCTGCTCTCCTGCTGGCCCTGGAATGACTCTGTCTTGAGGAAAGAAATGGTTCAGCTTCTTTACAGACTGGCTAAAAAGACCCTCCGTGTGGGGGTGGGAAAGGAGCTGATTTTCAGTCACAAGGAGCTGGGTCCAGTCCTGCTCGGCTGTGTCCTTGCTATGTGACCTCAGGCAATTCACACCATCTCTCTGAGCCTCGGTTTTGGTTCTGAAAAATGGGACAATAATACTTCACACCCCTGGGTATGTCAATGTCTGAAAAGTGCTGAGTCCAGCCTGGCCCGGAGCAGGGACCCATTACACAGTAGCTTCTCTTATTGCCATTAATTATGGTCACAAATGCCACAGCGGGCGAGAGGCACGGAAGGAGCGGCCCTCTGTCTCACATCCTCTCTGTTGTTTCTTGCTGACAAGATATTTTGTAGGAGTCTTAGTGTTGCAGAATTAACATTCTTCCTCTCTGCTAATTCCGCCAAAACGTGTTTCCAACCCGCCAGCGGCTCCTCTGCCAGACTCTGCCGCAGGCCTCTTTCCCTGTGGAGCGGTGCTGCCCCCGGCCAGCGGGGGCTGACATCTGCCAGGGAAGCAGACCACCTTCTCGGATTTTCCGTTTGCAGCTGGGCGGGCGGGCTGGCAGAGCAGAGTGCAAAGCAGGCTCCCACTCCAGCTCTGCTCGGGCGGGGCAGGCGCCCCGGGTGGTGGGCAAGGCGCTGCCGGGAGCCGGCCCGAGATGGGCCCGGAGGAGCAGGCGCACACGCGGGGGCCCGCAGGAGTCCCCCAGCGCCCCTGGGCCAACAAGGAGAGCAGGGAACGACGCGGGCAAAGCACAGAGCGTCCTCCTGGCTCCGAGGAAGGACGAAGTTGAGAGTCTTCTCTCTGGGACTTCAGGCAGGTTGTTTTGCCTCTCCCAGACTCAGTTTCCTCTATCTGTAAAATGGGACCAAATGTAAGTCCACAGTCCCTTATCTGACATGCTTGGGGCCAGATGTGGTTTGGAAGTTTTTTCAGATTTTTAGACAGTATTGTTGTGTATACTGTACTTTATCAGACACCCCAGCAGGGTTAGGAGAGCGGCCTGTGAACAAGCACGTGATGATTTCTGCAGTGAAATGGATGAATATCTGTATTAGCTGGGATTGGTAGGGACCATAAATAGCCTTGTGTAGGTTTAGTTCGGGTTTTTTGACACCAAATGAATTTTTGTAAATTTATGGAAAAGCTTTCCTTTTTCACAGCTTCTTGGATTTCAGAATTATGGATAAAAGACTGTGCACCTGTGGTGCCTGTGGGATAGGGTTCTTGTCAGGACGGCAAGGGAGGGTGGATGGAAGGCAGCTCTCAGACTTTCAGGCCCCAGCAGGTACTAGCTACCCTACACCAGGGGTTCTCAGCCTTGACTACATGCTGGACCCACATGGGCGCCTTTAAAACTACTGATGCCAGACCCACCCCGGGCAGGGGTTAGCCTGCACCTGTGGGCGGCAGCTCTGGCAGTGATGCTTCAAAATGCCCCTTTGGTGATGCTTTTTTGGTAATGCCTTTATTGAGATATAATCCGTGTACCAAATAACCCACCCCCCGAGTTATGTATCTTCACAGAGTTGCATACCCATCCCACAGTCAGTTTAGAACATTTCATCACCTCAAGAAGAAGCTCCATACCCTTTCCCTCTCACCCCCTGGTCCTAAACAGCCGAGAGTCTACTTCCTGTCTCTGTAGATTGCTTATTCTGGACATTTCATATCAATGGCATCGTATGATATGTGGTCTTTGGTGTCTGGCTTCCTTCACTTAGCATAAAGTTTTCAAGGTTCATCCATGTTGTAGCATGGATCAGGACTTCATTGCTTTTTATAGCTGAATAATATTCCATTGAATGGATATACCACATTTGGTTTATCTGTTCATCTGTGGATGGACATTTGATGTAATGCTGCTATGAAGATTTGTATACAAGTTGTTGCTTGGACATGTTTTCATTTTTCTTGAGTATATACCTATGAGTGGGATTGTTGGGTCAAATGGTAACTCTGTGTTTAACTTTTTGATGCAATGCCGACCTCTTTCCACAGCGGCTGCACTATCTTATATTCTCACCCACAGTGTATGAGGGCTCTGATTTCCCCACATCCTTGTTGATAACTGTTAGCATCTGACTTCCCAGTGGGTGTGACGTGGTATCCCATCATGGTTTTGGTAATTCCTTGGTGATTCATGATGAATATCTTTTTATGTGCTTTTTGGCCATTTGTATATCTTATTTGGAGAAATGTCTTTTCAGGTCCTTCACTCATTTTAAAATTGGGTTATTTGCTTTTTTGTTATTGAGTTTGAAGGGTTCCTTTTGTGTTAGATACAAGTGCCTTAGTTATGATTCACAAGTATTTTTTTCCCATTCTGTGGGTTGTCTTTTCACTTTTTTGATACTGCTCTTTGAAGCACAGAAGTTTTTAATTTTGATGAAGTCCAATTTATCTACTTTTTCTTTTATTGCTTGTGCTTTTGGTGTCATATCTGAGAATCCATTGCCAAATCCAAGGTCATGAAGATTTACCCTATGTTTTCTGCTGAGAGTTTTGTAGTTTTGACTCTTACATTTAGTCCTTTCATCCAATTTGAGTTAATTTTTGTATATGGTGTGAGGTAAGGGTCCAACTTTATTCTTTCGTGGGTAGCTACCCAATTGTCCCTCCGTGGGTGATGCATGTAGAGTTTGAGAGCCACTGTTCTAGAATGTAAACCCCAGGAAGGCAGAGGTCACGCTTGCTGTGTCCTTGGTGCCCAGCGCAGCAGCATAGGAATGAATGAATGGATGGATGAGTACTGTCTATACCCCCAAGACTCCACTGAGGGCGGATGCGCCATGAGTCAGAGACTCTGAGCATCAGGTGAGAAAAGGGCTAGGTATTGACGGAGACCAACCTCCCTTCTGGGGAGAACCCCCTTTTGGCATGGAAGAGCTTGTCCAAGCCTCTTTTGACATACCTTTGGTGGTAGGGGGCTCTCTCCCTACAGAGCTAGTCACTGGGAGGGGTCTTGACCTGAGGGAATGTTCTTCCTCGCACAGAGCCAAAAGCTGCCTCCTTGTAGCTTGCCCCCTTCCTGCAGCCCCAGCTCTGCCCTCTGGGCACCCCCCCAACCAGTTCTTTGGCTTCACCTGCTCTGGGCCAGCCCTGGAGGTTGTGAGATGAGGATGGCTGCAGCTTCCCCTCCTGCAGGCTGGGCAGCACCCACTCCTCATGTGGTGGGTTTCCAGCTCCTCACATCCTGGCTGCCTCCTCTGCATCCCTCCCGGGTATCTCTGTTCTGCCAAGGGGCGGGCCCAGGACTCAGCACAATCTACCAGCTTGGCTCTAACCAGTCAGCCTAGAGGAAGGCAGTCCATCTTCTCCCTTCTTTTGCATCTTTGACCTCTATTGTTTTAGCCTGAGCTCACATTAGCTCTTTTTAATTAGCCCTAACACGCTGCTTACTCGGATAGTTATTAACATTATAATATGTATTGTCATATATTAACCATATGTTAGTATCATCAAGAACATATCAGAATACATTAATGATGATGACTGCCATCCACTGAATGTTTGCTATGCTCAGTGCTTTCTAAACATCGTCTCATTTGATCCTCTATTAGGTAGTCATTATTGTACCCATTTTAGAGAAAGCCGAAGCTCAGAGAGGTTAAGTAGCTCACTCCAAGGCACAAAGCTTGGGTCTGAACCTGTGTTTGTCTGACGTCAAAGCCCCTGATTATCAGTTCTGTGCTGTCCTGACTCCCGGTGACGGCCCTCCCTGGGTGGGGGGCTGCTCCGTGTGGAGCCCAGTGTGCGCTGCACCCTAGTCCCTGCTCTCTGCCTTTGATTCTGCCTTCCCACGTGCCCGCCTCCCCTTCTCAACTCTGGGCTTCCCTTAGTGTCTCCAGTCTGCCCTCTGTGTCTTTATTGACAAAGTTCTGAGCAAGTGAGGGGTGTGCAGAGGCAGAATTCTTAGCATTCACTCCAGACCCTGTCCAGCCTAAGTAATAATCCTTCAGGACGGTGCAGTCAGTTGGGGGCGCGTTGTCGCACCTCCCCTCGGGACTGAAGGAGCAATCGCTGCAGCACCTTCCCGTCCCTAGTACTTGGTGCATCCCAGTGCGTGGCGGCTGGGCCTGGGCACGTAGGGCCCACACGCCATTCAGAGAGGAGTGAGCCAGGAGTAGTTATGCAGGTGAGCACTGAGACTGGCATGGGCTGGACCCAGCTCTGCAGCCTTGCCTGCGCTCTCCTCCACGGAGGCATTCGCTGTTCTCGTGCTGCCAGCCTGGCCGAGCCCCTGCGGCTGTGAGCAGGTTAAGCGTGGCCTGCAGAAACATTGGAACCCTCTAGAGAGAAGAAAGGCCCTTGGGAACACTTCACAAGCTCGTTAGGCACATTTTCAAGGCCCACGGGGCTCCAGGAAGTCACAGAAATAGCTGGTGGTTTATTTCCAGCCAGTGTAGTTTGACCAATTCACTTTACTTCATTCACTTTGATTAATTATAAGCATCCCATACACTAGACAAAATTCCTACCTTCTCATCCACTCATTCATTTATTCATTCAGTGATTCCCTCATTCATTCATCACTGTCTTCAATGATTTGTTTATTTACTCACTCGCTTCCTCTTTCCTTCGTTTGCACAGATACTTGCATAGGGCTACTTCCTCCCCTCTTTTGAGTCTTCTTCTCAAATGTCACATTAGTGGAGAGGCCCGTCATTCCCTCCCCTCCACAGGAAAAGCCCTTTCCGTGTTTACTTTTCTCTATTGCACCTTCTTAATATACTGTCTAATGTTCTAGTCATTGTCCGACTCTGCCAACTATAATAAATAGGGGTTTTGTCTGTAGCTTTTATTACTAGATCTTCAGTGCCTAGAATAATGTCTGGCCCATAAGGGGATTAAGAAATGTTTATGGAATTAGTACGCCCACTCATTTACTCCATAAATCCGGCCCTGAGAGTCTGCTGGAGAGAGGGCTGCTTTGGAAAGGGGTCAGGATGCAGGATGGGGGCTTGGGATGGGGGCTGGGGATGCTTGTGTTAGCAGAGACATTGATGGGTGCCAGGCAGTACGTTCTGGACTGGTGGGATGGCTAGTGCAAAGCAAGTAGAAAAGGGTGACCACGATTGCAGAGATGGTCCTGAGGCCTCCCGGCTGGATTTGGTGAGTCCTTGAACGTTGGGGCTGAGGGTGAGGGAAGCTTTGGGGATGACTCAGGTTATGTGTTGGAGGGTCTGGGTGGAAGGTGATGTCATCAACCAAGGTGGGCCTTGGAGCTTCAAGAGGAGAAGGAGAGATGATGGCTTCAGGAACTTTCTTTCAAAAGCGACTTGCAATTACAATTCGACCCATGTCTTTTGTGTTGTGTTGATTTGACTTGATTCATGTTGTCTGGTTTTGCCAAGCGCCAGGAGAAGAGGGTGTTTTGGCTGCCTTATCCATCTCTGCTGTCTTCTACCAAGGCGTCTGGGAAATGTGGCTTCTTGGTGCGGATGTGGAGGGGGTGACACAATGGAAGACCTGCCCGTGCGCCTCTTTTCGGTGGTTGGCATGGAGAGGGGCTGAGAGATGAAGTGTCAGCGTTTGACCCTTGAACCCGATTGCCTCCAAATGATTGTCTGCCTTTTGAAAATTATGGATATACCTGCGTTGGAATTTTGAGCAAACATCAGTCACAGCGCCACAGCAATGGGTTTATGTGAATTACAGCTAGAAGAGGAGGCAGAGGGAGAGGAGGCGCTGGGAAGGCTTCCTGGAGGAGGTGTCTTTCAGCAGCTATTCCCTGGTAGGGCGAGCAGTCCTGCCCTGGGGGGCCCTGAGGGAGGGCATGCGGAGACGTTCTAGAGACTGAGGAAGGCCCCTCTCCCTGTCAGGTTTTTCCAAGGATGGCATGGGTTGACTTGGAAAGTAGTGAGCTTCCTGATCCATGAGGTGTGCAAGCATGGGCTGAACAGCCAACTATTAGGGAGGCCACAGAGTGGCTTCTTGTTCTGGGTGGGTAGCTGGAGTGGACTACACCTTTGAGGTCCTTCGAAGACTTGTATCCTAAGCTGCTAAGAGATTTCAAGACTAAACATGTCACATTGTTGCCCCTCTTTCAACCCTGAGACACCACCCCACTCCAGGACCCAAACCTGTGGCCCTGAATGATGGAAATTAAGACATCAAGAATAGGTCAGAATACAAGTGTTCCAACTAATGAATGAAAAAATAAAAAGGACAGAGTTGGGTACCACCTGCCATTTTGGAATACCCAAGGACTGAATGGATCTGGACCCTGAACATCGATGGGTGCTAACAATCCAAGAAAGAGACACCCCGACATGTTGTGCTTCTGCTGAAACTCTCTGAATCCAGCCGCCAATTTGAAGGAAAAACAGACGACAGAGACATGTGGTGGATGGCTCCATGAATATGCAATCAGCAAAATCCAGACTGTGGAAAGTCTACCGGCCAAAGAGCCAGCTTCTTCAACAGATACGTTGTCTGGAAAAGTGGGGGATGGAGGGAGAAAGCCGGGGATGAGGAGAGGCCCAAAAGACGTATCAAATATACAGAATGGGCACAACCAAATGACGGTGTCTAAGCATGTACATTTGAGTGATGAAATTATAAGGAAAAGCAAGAAAGTGATAATTATCAAAGTTGGGGTTGTGGGTACTTTTGGCTGTTGGGGACGAGGCACCCAGGGGGGGTTCCTGGGGTGGCTGTCACGGCTCTATTTCTTGATCTTGGTAATGGTTACAAGGGTGTTCACCTTATAATGATTCATTAAACTATGTGTTTGCTTTGTGTGGTTTCCTGTTATTTTACAATAAAAAGGTCAAGAGAGTAAGTCACATATGCACTGTTTTGGTATCACTCCTCAAATGCCAGTCTGTTGGCAGCCCTTCGTCTGCTCTGCATTAGCAACCCTGACTGGTGGCGGCCTCTTTCTTCTAGCCTCCTAGACACTCTGAAATGTAGAGATAAAGAGAATGGAGGAAAATGGCTGAGATGGAGAAAAATCATTGCTTAAACACACCGGCAACCACAATAATAACAAGAAAGAAGGCCGTCTGCCAAGTTTGCAGGTCTTCGGTGAAGTCCGTGGGTCTCTTCTTAATCCACCCCTCTCTGGGTTCAGGTTGGGGAAAGGAGGAGTTGGTGATATGGGGGGGCGGGCTGGGGGCCTGTGAGAAGCCTGAGACCCGCTCAGCCTTTCCATCCCCACCATGGCAGCATGGCCCCAGGAAGCCCAGCATGTCCCCTGGGGCTCTCAGACTCCTGGGAGACTGATCATGTTTCCTGTGAGATAAGGGCCAGGAACATACTTAGATAAAAACAAAATCAAGTGGAAATCCCTTGGGGGGTGGTGTGGAAAGGTTCTGGAGCCCGCTGGGTGGCTCCAAGGTTTACAGTCTGGTGAACAGGGAGCCTGGCCCTTGTCCTGTGCTGGAGGCAGCCACCAGGCCACCAGCATCATGTGCATGTGTGTGTGACATGTGTGGATGCCTGTGCTGGGAGCCCTGAAAGGGACAGGCCTGATGCCTGCCATGAGGGGCTCCCGTGAGGGTTCCAGGGATGGGCCAGACAGGGGAGGCTGTGGAGAAACTTGGCTCTGGGAGTTAGGAGCCCTGGCACTGTCTTGAATACCACTGTGTGACTTCAGGGAAGCCACAAAACTTCTCTGGTCCTCTGTTGTCTCACATGAAAAATGACAGGATAGATAAGATAGCCCGGGGGTCCCTCTCAGTTTTAGCAGTAAAGGACTCTAACCTGGAGGATTTCTTGGGCTCATATTTCACTAGCCCTCATCTTGGGTACCAAAGGGCCTTCTTTCTACAAAAAGCCTCCAGCCTATGCTCACAGGTCCCTCCTGGAGGAGATGCCGAGGTACCTTGACATCTAACTTCTCATTTCTTACAATCGTCGAAAAGGAGGTACCTCTCTAGCTTTCCTGACTCACTCCCAGAGCCCATGGTGCCCACATACCACACCTGGTGAGAATTAGAAAAAGGTGTCCCTGAGCAGACACAGCCCAGAATGCCTGCGTTTTGCTAGTAATGAGTGGATGGGGTCTATGTACAAATTGGAGGGAGGAGCCCCTTTCTTTTCAGAAGATGCAGCCTCACGGCAGCACACACACACAGCTTGGGGAGCAAACAGAGCTGAATTTCAGTGTCCACTCACCCCCCTTAGCAGAGTGTCTTGGACAGTGAACAACCTGTACAACTGTATGTGGTGGACTGTTTTATTGTCCCAAATTCCTGAAGAGGCCAGACCTTCATTCTTGCTCCCATAAAAGAAAATAAACAAACAAACAGACAGGATCTTCAGAGAACTTTCTATACGAGCTCCAGTGCCCAGTTCAGGGCCTAGGAGAGAGTAGGAACCAAAAGGGTTTAATGGAGCTCTCTCCATCATGGTTCAGCGGCCCAAACGCAGGCTGCAGCCGCCCTGCTGGGACTGTTCAAACTTGAACAGTCCCAGCAGACCCCTGACCTCCTAGTCCCGGAGAAACAGAAGCCAGCACGTGGGATCTCCCTCAGCTTCCCGCCACCAAAGCTATGATTTTAGCTGCATCCCCACCATCATTCTTCCCCCTCACTGTCTCCAGCCATGAGCCCTTCTCTGCATTTTCTGGATTTCTGTCCCCCTACCTAACTCCTCTACCCACCTTCCAGATCTCCTTAAGCATAACTTCTTCCAGGGCCAAGGGGCGTGGCGGGGGGCTTCTCCCTTTGCATCCGGCCCGGAGCTGGGCTGCCTAGCTACACACTCTGCTGTAATAGACCCCACCCGGAGCTGCCTCCCCAGGGGCCAGAACGCCGGGCGATGGAGCGGCCAGCAGGGCCGGCCCCGTGTACTGGTGGGAACCCAGGCGGACGTCAGGGAGAGGCATCGTGCGACCCTTCCCCATGCTGGCCCTGGGCACCCTGGGGCTCGGGGTGTAGAACACGAGTACGTGAGAGTAAGACCGACTGGGAGGACCGAGAGAGGCGTGTAGGAGTGTGAGGCTGTGTGTTTGAATAAGAGGACGCATGTGAAACTGAGTGTGAGGCTGTCAGACCACGTCTGCACGAGCATGAAACTGCATGGCAATGATTGTATCTATGTATGTGTGTAACTGTGTGTGAGTGTGGGTGAGCCCGGGGGGTGACTGTGAGCACGCGTGTGTCACTCTGGGTGGTGTGTGTGTGAGATTTTGTGCTGTGTGCATGGCAGGACGAGGAGGCAGGGAGCCTGCGAGAACAGACCTGCTCTCTGGTACCCTCTTCTCTCCGCCAAGCCGTTTTCTGCAGAAACGCACTTGAAGTGGTGGCAGGGAGCAAGGAGGAGACTGACGGCTGTGGGGAGGGGGGGTAGGGGGGTGGGGGCTCTGCCCCAGCAGGCCTTCTCAGAGGTCAGGGCTGCCAAGGCCCTCGGGTCCTCCTGCTTGCCTGATGCTCACCCCAGCCCCCGGCAGTGCCATGGGAGCCTGACTGGATCCTGGCACTACCTCCCTGCTGGGGGCTCTGCCCACTGTCCCTGCTGCCCCCCTGTGTAGCGGGCCCAGGGCTGGGCCGAAGGGACTCAGGAAAGTCTCGCCCAGTGAGCGACTTTTGGAGCTGGCAGCAGCCCTGGCTGTTGGCTGGGGCAGGGACTTAAATCCCCATTTGGCTCTTTGAGTGGAGGAGACAGCCCAGTGCTCAAAACAAAACAAAACGAAGTGAAACCTCGACTGGAGGGCAGGAGGCATGGCCAGAGGCCCAGCTCTGTCCTGGACTTGCTGTGTGACCTGGAGTAAAGCCCTTTCCCTCTCTGGATGATGGATGGACTAGCCTGGATGCGCTCTCACGATAAGCTCAGAGGGGACAATGAGGATGATCTGATCTCCAGGCTCCAGAGGCAAAGCTCTAGTGGAGCAAAACTCATTGGAAGCTCCTGAGGGCAGGCACTGAGCCAAGTCGGAGCAGGGGCACACAGCAGGGACCGGGGAGGTGCTTGTGCGCTGGAGCGGGACTCATGCCCTCTCGGGGGCAGGCTGGGGGTCTGTGCTCCAGGGGTCAGGGCCGGGACAAACCTCAATCCGGGGCTCTGAGAGAGGCAGAGGCAGGCAGGGCCGCCACGAGCCCTTAGGGGATGTTTGTGCGAACTAGAAAAAGGTACTGGCTGTGGATGGAAGTGCCATGGCAATAATGGGACCAGTGAAGGTTCTGGGAGCAACGGCCGGTGCCAACGAAGGCTTCGGGCACTCTCCCTTAACGCTTCGCGAGGACCCTCCCGCGTGGACGGGCTGGGGAGGCAGAGGCTCCGGGATGCAGGGACGGAGGGACCCAGGGCGCGGCGGGGCCCGGAGCAGCCGCCGCCTGCCCTCCCGCGCGCCCGCCCGCCGGCTCGCCAGGCCGGCCAGGATTTCCACAGCGCAGCTTCCCGAGAGAGCGGGATTAGGGAGCTGCCCGGGTGGGCCAAGGGGGCCGGGGGAGGCCGCCGGAAACCCAGACCTCCGCAGCTGTTTCTAGTTTGCCGCCGGCTGGGCCGCAAGGGGCGCAGGCGGGAGGGTGCGCGCCTCCACCGCCGGCCGCCCTCCAGGCCTGCGCGGCCCTGTCCTCTGGCCCCGGGGTTCTCAGTCTGTCTTTTTCTCTCCCTGTTTCTTTATCTCATGGAATCCAGGAAGTTGTCCTGGTCTCTGGCCCCTCTGAAAGGGGGGTACCGGGTCTCCAGACCTCAGGCTTTCTGCTCATCAGCACTGGACACCCGCCACGCCCTTGCCGGTGCACTGATACGGCTCGGCCCGGCCCGCCGGGAACAGAGTGGCTCCCGAAGCCCAGGGCACAGCTCAGCGTCAGCACGTTAGACCGCCTGGGCCAGAAGTCACGCCGAGGGCCTTGGGGACATACTTCTCCTTGGTCAGGCTCTTTGCCTCCATACTCCAGACCCTCGTTTCCTGGGCACCTCCTCCACCTGCTTCCTCCCCACCCCCAAGCTCACAGCATGGGGGTCCCCATGAGGGACCAGGTTCCAGCACTGACTTCCTACTCCAGGCAGAAGGCGGGAAATCTCTGCCTCCCAGTGATCTCAAAGGCAGCCCGTGGAGACGGCTCAGATAGGGATGGGGCGGCAGCGGAGGAGAGAGAGCCCAGGCTCAGAGGTCAGACCAACTTGGGTGGGAATTCTGCTTCCCTGCTAACCAGCTGTGCTCCCTTTAGCAGGACATCTGGGGCCTCAGCAATAAGATGAGGTGGTCCTGGGGCCAAGCAGCAGGCACCGTGCTTGGTGCAGAATCCGCTTCCAGAGGCAGGAGTTGCTGCTCCATCCCTCTGCGGCCCAAGAGTCCATATGACCCCACCGCTCTCCCGTTCTAATGCCTTCCGTGGCCCCCCAGCACCTGTAGAAGAAAACCCCAACCTCCCTATCAGCAATCCAGGCCTTCCATGATGGCTGCCACACCTTTCAGGTTCTTGTCTGAGCGCTTGAGGGAAGCTCACACAACACGCGCTCCGTTTTCCACCGCTGTGCCTTTCCCCAGGCTGTGAGCGTCCCCAGGAACACCATTCCCACTGGCTCCCACTTGTCCACGTGGTGTGTCACTTAAAGTCTGCAAGGCCTTCTGTGACATCTTCTCTTGCCATTCCACCAGAAGAGGGTCATTTATTCACTGCTTCACCTGACCATGTGGCTGCAGGGAGAACCACCTTGGGTCGGAGCTGGGCACCGGGGACAGAGCCAGAGGCAGACCAGCCGTGTACTCGGGTAGCTCCAGTCTGGGGGGCAGGGGCAGCTTCACCCCACGTCTGGGCGGGAGCAGGAGGCCTGCCTGGGAGAGGAGCAGCGGGGAACGGACAGCTGAGGGGGCTGGCGGGAGCTGCGGTGGGCATACTTCTTTTCTATCCCCGGCCTGCCTGCCCACCCATCCCTCCTCACTTTTCAACCCACTGACAGTAGAGTTCCTTGGTTGAGCCTTAGAGTTTAGGCTCCAAGGAAGAGGCCCGATGCCTGTGATAATGAAGGACTGTTAGAGTCACCGTGAAGTGTGTAAGGCTCCTGACGCGTCCAGGGCTCTCTGGGAGCTTGGAGATTTGGCTCCAGGTTTGTGCATCAGGGACCCTGGATTTGGTTTCTGGGTTTTATTACCCGAGGTGAATGTGTGTGAGAGTATGTTTTGATCTGTGTGTCTGTGGGTCAGAGTGCGAGTCTGTGCAAGTGTAAGCATGCGTGTGTGGTACCCGGGCGCGTGCCTGTGCGGGACGCGGGCTGTGTGTAGGATGCATGGGAGCGTCGGATGTGTCTGACTTTGTGCTGAGTGGGTGTGGCATGAGGCGGGTGGGGGGGCTTGTGTGGTGACTACGGAAGATCTGGGGGCTGTTCATGGGTCACAGGCCGCTCAGGGGTTTGTTGTGGGGTTTTGGAGGGCCATGTGAGTTGGGACTGGGTCGTAAAGCTGACTGGGACCTGCTTATTAGGACATTAAACAAATCCAAGAAACATGATCTTCTTATGACCTTGGAGCTGAGGTTTGGGTTGCTAAAGAGGCGACAGTTGGAAAACAGACCGTCAGTTGAGACCATTTCTGATCCACTTTTTGCTTTAAAAAGAAACCAGCCCCAAATGACAGTGCAATTGATGTGAAAGTCTTGGCCTCGAGCAAAGGGCACAAAGCTGGTCATGGAGCCAGGCGCCTCTCCTGTCTCCCAGCCCAGGAGCCTCCACAGCCAGGCTTTGGGGTGATGCGCTGGCAAGAGCATGAGCCTGCCTGCAGTGTAGATCTGAGTTCAAATCCCAGCCCTGCCGTTCACTAGGTGTATGCCTCCAGGCAGGTGTGTTCCTTCTCCACCTTAGCTTCCTATCTGTAGGCTGGGCAAAGATATCATCTCACAGGATTATTAAGGGAACTGAAGCACGCAATGTATGTGCAGCACCTAACAACTTCTGGACCCAAGTGGGCATTTAATAAGTAGGCACCTACCCACTGAGCTAGCCTCTTTCTTTTTCCCACCCACTCCGTGACACTCCCCAGTCCATTCTCGCCCTTGCTGGGCATCCCAGGAGTTTGACTCTATGGACTGTGTCACCTGGGCTCCCTTGTCCTATGGCTTCCTGTTGTGTTCAGCCAATGGAAGACTCCAGCAAGACATGGAGGGCTGGGGAGAGAGGCTGGGGTGTTCGTTGCTCACCCCCCACTCCCTCCCTGCTGGGCTGTGGCTTTGGCAGTGGCTGTGTCTTCTAGCTATGGCCACAGCTCCTGTCGGGCAGCTCCTCTCCCAGGCCTATAGCTCTCACTAGTAACTCCCTTGGGGGATAGGGATGGAATGGCTGGTCCTTGAGCACTTCACCGTCCCAGGTTCTCCTATGGCTGCTCACACCTCTTCATTAAATTCTCTTCATTAAATTGCGCTTCATTAGATTTTCTCCCATTAACCCTGTTGAGCCGTCTGTTTCCTGTAGGGAACCCAACGGACACACTGACTCATCGCTCATCCTGGTTTGATCTAGAATTTATCCCTGTAGGGAGCTGCAGAAGAGACAGAGGTGAAGTCAACGGATGTGTGTCAGCCCGGATCGTCGTGACTGGGATCCAGTTTCTCATTTTGCCAGTGGGAGAAAAAGAGGCCCAAGGTGGAACAGGACAAGTCATATTATAGAGCAAGAGAGTGACCAGATGGGCTGAGAACTGAGGATGAGAACTCCTGCCTCCTCAGTCCTGCAGCCCTGTTGATAATGGCTTCAGTCTTTTGTTAGAAACGTGTGTATTATTGCTTACTTGTGTCACGAGTCTAGTCTCTGACAATATTGCAAATTATTTAGGGCAGAAATCTTGACACATATTCTAAACAGTCCCAAGGCCTCACACTGATGTCTTCTCGTAGTAGATGGTCAGTACATTTATTTATTTAACAAACATTTCTGAGTATCTTATAATAATAGCTATCATTTGTTGAGAGCTTCCTATGTGTCAAAAACTAAGTTAACAACTTTATATACATGTTCTCATCGAATTCTCATTTTACGGATGAGGAATCTGAAACATGGAGAAGTTAGCTCACCTTTTCAACGTCCTGGAGTTAGAAAGTGGCAGAACTGGGGCTCCCTTAAGCATCTTCTTCTCCTTCCCTACAATGTGTGAAGGTCTTTATCAGATGCGGAGGGTTCAGGGGCTCGTCAGACATGACCTCTGCTCTGAGGGAGCTCGTGACAGAGTGGGGGAGATGTGTGTGAACACATATTCTGGGGACACACAAATCCAAACACACAGCCTGATGTCTGACAAGATGACAAAGTAATGCAGGGTGCTGGCTCCCTCCCCAAAACTGAGCCCAGGAAATGCCGCAAATTCAGAGAGATTGTTAATTTCATATAACAAAAACTGTGAAAACCTGCTGGGTATGCAGAAGATGGTAGGGTCCTGGGGTGTGAGGGATGGTTGGAAGCATGAAGCAGAGTAGCGCAGAGACTGTGGAGGCAGGCAGGCTGGGGAGAGGATTATGTGGCATCCTTGAATCTCCCCCACGTTGCCTTCGATTGCCCATCCTGTTGCCACTGCAGCATGGAAAACACTAGTCACAATGATAATAACATGTCAGCCCCTGAGCTCTCCATGTCCCTAGTCCCTACCCGTCTTTGCTCTGAGCCATGGATGACTGCACCTGAGGATGACAGTTAATGCACCAGAAAGAACAAGAATGTAAAATAAGCATAATATGTGTCCCCAAAGAGATAAAGTGGGGTGTTGGGAATATGAAGCAGGTCCAAGTAGTTGTAGAGGAGAAACAAAGGAAGATCTTTGATATGAGAGACTTTATCACCAGAAATCTTCTGAAGGAATTCTAAAGGGTATATTTGGGAAGAAGGATAGTGAACCCAGAAAGAAGGAGTATGATATAAAAAGGAATGCTGGGGGAAAAAAGTAAATATGAGGGTAAATTTAAACAAACTGACTGTATCAGGCAACAATAATATAATATTAAGAAATATGAGGGGCTGGCCCCATGGGCAAGTGGTTAGGTTCATGCACTCTGCTTCTGTGGCTTAGGGTTTCACTGGTTCGGATCTTGGGTGCAGACATGGCACAGCTCATCAGGCCACGCTGAGGCGGCGTCCCACATGCCACAACTAGAAGGACTCACAATTAAAAATATACAACTATGTACTGGGGGGATTTGGGGAGAAAAAGCAGAAAAAAAATTCCACTTTGAGAAACATGACTAATTTGGGGGTTAAAAGTCAAGGTAGAACTAAAATACTGGATAATATCATTTAAGATGGGAGGAGGAGCGATTCAAGTTGAAGCATTCTAAAGTCTTTATAAGGCTGGGGAGGAGGGAAAATATTTAATTTTAGATTTTGTTAAGTATGCATGTTAAAGTTTTAAGAGCAACTAGTAAAAAAGTGGAAATAATGTATAACTTTTAAACCAATAGAGAAAAAAATGAATTAAAGAAAAGCTTTGGTTAATTCAAATGAGGACAGAAAAAGAAAATAAAAAAAGGAGCAGAGGAGAAATAAGGTAAGGAGAAAATAAGATGGTAGATATAAATCCAAATATATCAGGAACTCTGGGAAATGCAAGTGGACTAAAATCTCCAGTTGAAAGATAAGGATTGTCGTATTGGGTAAAAGTGAGCAAACGACTCTCTGCTCCTACTCTGACTGTGCGCTGCTTACCCAAGACGTGCTTAAAAGGCCCTAATGGGACTCGGAAGAGTTGAAAATAAAGGGCTTGAGAAAGATATTAAGATAAATAAGTCGCTGAATGATCCCTGAATTGCCAAATCCGGTATGTTTATTAAAAACACATTGTGATCAGTTGTGTTTACTCTATTAATGCGAAGATAGTGTAACATTTTGAAATTTAGTAACTCAATTTCAAATATTAACAAATTAAAGGAAAAAACAGAGACTTCAACACATTCAGAAAAAGCATTTGGTGGAATTCCATACCCATTTATGATAAGACTTTCAGTAAACTGGTATTGTAAGGGATATTCTTTAACCTGAAAAATTATTTCTACCAAAAACTCACAGCAAACACAATGTGATGGGGAAAAATTTGAAGTGCTCCCTTTAAAATCAGGAATTAGGCAAGGATGTCTGTTATCACTACTTCTATTCAACTCTGTGTTGAAATTTCTGGCCAAAATAGTAATGCAAGAAAAAGAAGTAAAATCCAGATTTTGAGTGATTATGATAGTATAAAATGATCTACGTAGAAATCTCAGAGCGTCTACAGACAAACTATTAACATGAGTAGGAGCTCTGAAAATTTGCTGGATATAAATAGGATCTCTATAAAACATCAATTGTGTTCCTATATACCACAATAAAATGCTAAAAATGAAAATTTAAAAAGATATTTATAATATGAACAGAAAACATGAGGTACTTAGGAATAAATCTAACGAAAGATGTAAGAGACCTTTTGGAAGAAAATTATAAAACTTTACGTTATGGTATTAAAGAGGATCTAAATAAATGGAGAGCTATATCACGTTAATGGATAGGAAGAGTCAGTGCCATAAAGGTGTCATTTTTCTCTACATTAATAATACATTTATTGAAATTAAAATAAAAATTGTACGTGTGTGTGTGTAATTTTAAAAGCTCATTCTAAGGTTTATATGGAAGAGCTAAGATCCAGCAACAGTTAAGAAACAATTGAAGAGAAAAAACAAGGCGGTTAAATTTGCCCTAGCAAAAAATAAGGCTTATTTTAAAACCTTAGTAATTAAGACATTGTGTACATCTGGAATAGATATGGTTGAGTAAATCAGCATTTTCCCCCTTCTCCTAGAAATCATCCAAAAGCAACAAAAAGAATGAAAAAGTAAACTCTATTTTTGGCAAAACTTGAGGACAGGTATTATCCAAGACTCTCAAATATGTGTAAGAACACTCCAAAGAAGCTGAGATTAGGAAGAAAATGAATAAGAGGAAATGAAGAGGAAGAAGCCCAGAGAAAGATTTGTTTGATCAGACAGCCAAGCAAAAATATTCTTCCTAAAGGTAAGGGGTACATCCAGGGACCCAAAAACTGTCTCCTGTTTTCAAAAACAAGCACAACGATTGGAGTGAAACGGGCTGAAGGGACGGCCTTCCTGGGCCTGATTGGTTGAGAAAAGCTGAGTCGTCAGGGCTACACAAAGAATCATAAGGATGGGGTGGCCCGGTGGTGCAGTGGTTAAGTTCACACATTCCGATTCTGGGACCCGGGGTTCACTGGTCCAGATCCCGGGTGCAGACATGGCACCGCTTGGCAAGCCATGCTGTGGTAGGCGTCCCATATATAAAGTAGAGGAATATGGGCATGGATGTTAGCTCAGGGCCAGTCTTCCTCAGCAAAAAGAGGAGGATTGGCAGCGGATGTTAGCTCAGGGCTAATCTTCCTCAAAAAAAAAAAAATCATAAGGGTGAATCCCTTTGTGGAAGCAATTTGTTTCTGTGGGAGCAGAGAAGAGACCCTTCTTGTGAAAACCAGGCACGCTGAGATGCTGTGTTGCTACTCCCTTTCCTTCTGTCAATGGAAAGTCCAGGAAAACTGAACCCAATTCATTTTAGAGGTAACAAGGATCTTTAGTGCTATTATAAGGAGTAATAACAAGGATGTTATGAAGCATCAATAGGAAGATGCTACTGTCACGTGCCACACAATGACGTTTCAGTCAATGATGGACCACATGTCTGTTGGTGCTCCCAGAAGATTAGTACCATATAGCCTAGGTGTGTAATAGGCTGTACCATCTATGTTTGTGTAAGTACACTCTACGAAGTTTGCACAACGAAATCGCCTAACAAGGCATTTCTCAGAATGTATCCCTGTTGTTAAGCAACACATGCCTGTGTAGGAAAAAAATATTCAGAAAAGTTTATTAAAGGGCAAAAACTCCTCCCCAGAAAAAAGTTGCCACAGAGCAGATGAAAATTGGGATCAAACATTTTATGATGAATTTAAAAAATCTTAATAAATTAGACAATTGTCACCATAAAGTAGGACGGCCAAGCAAAGATGAAAGCCCTCAGGGAAGAAAGGATGAGGTCCCTGGAGGAAGTAACACATGAGCCGCAAAATTCAAGAAAGGAGGGGAAGGAAAAATATCATCCAGAAAGGAAGGCGGCTTAGAAAGAGCACAAAGGAGGACGAAAAGACATGGTGAGTTGCCTAGAGAATAAGCATGAGAAAAGCAGACAAAACGAAACAGAAATAAAGATATTTTACAAAAGGATTTGAGAGAAAATGATGGATACGTAAAAGCGACAATAAAGATCCAACTTATGTACTTTTGGAGTCCCCAGAGCGGGTAACCAAAAAATGGCACTGGATACATATGTAAATGTTTAATTCGAGAAGACTTTTCATGAAATAAAGTAGACTTGACTCTACATATTTATCCAGAATGGTTGTACTAAGACACAGCCTAGGAAGTTTATTCTACTTCAAAAATAGAGGAAGAACCTTTCGGTAACCCGGGTAAGTTTGGCTCACGCAGAAGAGGAAAAAAGATCAAAATAGAGTCAGACTTCTTCAGATGAAATTTTAATGTTATTAGACAATAGAATAACGTCTATAAGACCCTCAAAGAAAGAAAGTGAGGCCCGAGGAATTTTACATCCATGGATTTTTATATCCACGCCCTTTAATTAACAGTCCTTCGACGTTAAAGGCTGTAGACAGCTTTGAACACGCATGATTTCAGGATGATCCATCAACAGCGAATTAGGAAATGAGAGCAAAATGACATGCGAAAAGCACTAAGTGATTCAAAGACAAGCACGTTATCATGTAAAGTTTGCAATGTACAATTAACATATTTGTTTTATCTGTTGCCACACATCAAATCACCCTAAAACTTAGTAGTTTGAAACCATGAACATTGATTAGCACATAGACTTTTTTTTTAAAGACTGGCACCTGAGCTAACACCTGTTGCCAATCTTCTTTTTCTTCTTCTTCTTCTTCTCCCCGAAGCCCCCAAGAACATAGTTGTATATTCTAGTTGTAGGTCCTTCTAGTTGTGCTATGTAGGACGCTGCCTCAGTGTGGCCTGATGAGCAATGCCATGTCCACGCCCAGGAGCTGAACCGGTGAAACCCTGGGCCGCCCAAAGCAGAATGTTTGAACTTAACCACTGGGCCACAGGGCCGGCTGCCACGTAGAGTTTCTGATGATCAGGAAATCTAGAGCAGCTTACCTGGGTGGTTCTGGCTGGAGTCTCTCATGGAGTTTCAGTCAAGCTGTCGGCCTGGCGCTGCAGGCAGCTGAAGGCTTCCCGGGGCCTGGCAGGTTCACTTCTAGCTCACTCACCTGGCTGTTGGCAGGCAGCTTCAGTGCCTCACCGCGTGGGCCTCCTCAAAACATGGCAGCTGGCTTCCCCTGTAGTGAGAGGCTGGGCGGGAGTGGGGCCAAGAGAGCGGGGGGAGAGAGAGAGAGAGAGTGCGAGCCTAAGATGAAAGTCGTGGCATCTTTCATAACTCATTTCCGGAAATGATATGTATCATCACTTTGACCATATTCTGTTGTCCTAAAGACCAACCTGGAATAATGTGAACACCAGGAAGCGTTAGTATAATGTGAATACCAGTATCCATAATAGTTATGAATATCTATGTATGCACAAAAAAGTACAGCATCAATCTTCATAAGACTGAAGCCACGGGGGATATGAGGAGAAATAGATCATAATACAGTGGTAATGGGGGACTTATTTCACTGATCTTAGTACACGAGAAGGCAAGTGGATAAGAAATAATGAAGGATAGGGAAGACTATCATTTTAGAATCTATATTCTATAAACAGGTAATCTACCTTTTTTATCCAACTGCCCATAAAATATTCATGAAAATTAATATTAGGCCACAAAGAAAACATTGATAAATTACAAAAAGTAAAAGTAATTTGGGACAATATTCTCCGGTTACAATAAGTCTGAATTAGAAATTTAATCCTAAAATCAGAAAACAAATGGGCCTCTCTACCTAGAAGCTAAACAAACAACAACAACAACAATAATAATAACAAAAGCCTTGGGTCAAAGAAGAAACAACAACCGAAATCACAGAAAATTTAGAAAATTGATTCTGATGAAAACACTCCACGTCAGAGCTCATGCCGTGCGGCCAGTGCTGCCCCCGAATGGCTGGGGAAGTCGACAGAAGCCGTGTGTTCTCATACCCAACCGTGGTCGGCAACAAAGTGAGATTTTGGCCTCCATCTGTGTTACTCTCAACTGGTTCAGAATTTGGGCAAAGGAAAGGGGTGTTATTTGTTGGGCTTCCCCAAGATCCCAATGCTACTAGATAATGCAACGAGAGGAAAGAAAAAAGTGAGAGAGAGAAAAGCAGGAGAAGAGGACGTAAAGTTAACACTATTTGCAGATGCCTGTATTCCTGGAAAACCTAAAGAATCCGCTGAAAAACTGTTACCAACAGGAAGAAGATTGAGTAAGATAGACATGTAAAGTTAATGAGGAAGAATCAAGTACTTTCATGTATAAATGTAACCATATGGGAGATATAATCCTTTCACTCTGTTTACAAAGACAACGACAACAACAATAAAGTAAACTACTTTGGAATAAAGTTAACTTGTAGGAACAAGGCCCACACAAAGCAAATGCTGAAACACTTTTAAGGACACAAAGAAGACGTGAATAAACGAACAGACCATGTTTTGGGCTAGGAAGGCTCAACATCATAAAGATGCCAATTCTCCCTAAGTTAACTTCCAGATTTAACACAAGCCCAATAAAATACCCACAGTTTTGGTGTTTTTTAAACCAGACAAGCTGATTCTAAAGTTCATGTGAAAAATGAAGAAACAAAACATTCAGGAAAACTCTGAAAAGAAGAGTAATATCAAGGGACTAGCCCTACCAGAGATTAAAACATATTGAAAGTCTCAATAATTGAAATCGTGAAGAACTGATGCATGACTAGCCAATCAATCATAATAGAAAGTCCAGAAATAGAAGTGAATTCACACATGGGAGTGTAGTATATGAAAAAACTGGCCTCTAAAATCAGTAGGAGAAATGATTGTTCAGTCAATGTAACTGGGGTCATGGGTTGCCCATGTGGAAAAAAGATAAAGTTAGAGTCAGTCTTTGCACCATTTGTGAGGATAAATTCCAAATGGACCAAGGATTTAAAAGGAAAGATCATGCCACAGATATGCTAGAAGAAAACATGAGAGAATCCTTTGATAATCTTGAAATAGGGAAGAGCTTTCAAATTATGACTCAAAATAGAGATGACAGAGGAAAAAATAGAAAAATTAAGCTGCAGTAAGGAAATATTTATGCCAAAATATAAGCAAAGTTAAACTAAATGAGAAGTTAACTAAATGGGAAATAATATTTGACACTCATATTTCATCAAAAGGCTAAATTCCTTAACTTATAAAGAGGTCCTAGAAATCAGTGAGCTAAAGAACCAAATGCTCAATAGAAAAATAGGTAAAGGAGGGCGGCCTGGTGGCACAGCGGTTAAGTTTGCACGCTCCGCTTCGGCGGCCTGGGGTTCGCAGGTTCAGATCCCGGGTGCGGACATGGCACTGCTTGGCATGCCATGCTGAGGTAGGCATCCCACATATAAAGTGGAGGAAGATGTGCACAGGTGTGAGCTCAGGGCCAGTCTTCCTCAGCAAAAAGACGAGGATTGGCAGCAGATGTTAGCTCAGGGCTAATCTTCCTCAAAAAAAAATTAAAGAAAGAAAGAAAATTAAAAAATAAGTAAAAAGAAAAATCAAAAAAAAGAAAAATAGGTAAAGGAAATGAAGGGGGTCACAGGAAAAGGTTCTACCTCACTCATACTAACAGAAAGGAAGATTAAAACTACACCAAGTTATCGATTCTTTTACCTGTCAGAATGATAAAACATGTCCCAGGGGTTGAACAGATGCCCTGTTGGCCAGGCCATGGAAATGATGCTGGTAGGGTGTAAGTGGGTGCCGTCCCCATGGAGGGCAATCTAGCAAAAACCTATTCAAATTACAAATGTATGTATTCTCTGTGTTAGTCAGAGTTCTCCAGAGAAACAGAACCAATAGGATGTACGTAGGTACATACAAGAGGAGATTTATTATAGGAATTAGCTTCTTGGCTCACGGAGGCTGAGAAGTCCCACAATGTGCCTTCTGCAAGCTGGACACCCGGGAAAGCTGGTGGTTGTAATTTAGTCCAAGTCGGAAGGCCCAAGAACCGGGAACTCTGGTGTCCAAGAGCAGGAAAAGGTGGACATCCCAGCTCAGGAAGGGAAAGAGAGAATTTGCCCTTCTTTTGCCTTTTTGTTCCATTCGGGCCCTCAGCAGATTGGACGGTGCCAACTTGCACCTGATCACCTAAGAGTGACCTTCGTTACTCAGTCTACTGAATCAAATGCTAATCTCTTCCAGAAACCCCCTCACAGACACACCTAGACATTATGTTTGACCAGCCACCTGGGCATCCCTTAGTCCAGTCAAGTCGACACATAAAATTAACCAGCACATTCTCTGACCTAGCAATTCCATTTCTAAGACTCTACTCTAAAAATAGGTTTGTATGTAAAGGAAATGACATATGCACAGTTCTTTGTAATAGCTAAGATTGGAAGCAACCTAAATGTCCATCAATAGGGGAAGAGTTTAAATGAACTATGGTTCACAATATTATTTCCATACAAAGGAAAACCATAAAACTGTACTAAAGATTTGGGAAGCTCTCAATGTACTGACATGGCAAGATCCCCAGGAGCTAGTACTAGGAGAAAAAACTAATGTATATGGTGCACTATCATTTGTGTAAAAAGATGGAGGGAAGAATATATATTTGTATTTGTTTGAATATACATAAAAAGTCTGTGTTTCTCCGTTTAGAAGTGGGATGAGGATGGATGTGGGAGAGAAATTTTTCATTTTATACATTTTTATTTTATCCTATACCAATGTGTTACCTGTTCAAATAATTAAATACTTGAAGACAATTTTTAAAAATCTCGTAAGTGAAAAAATATAATACTTGGCACAGATTTAAATAATAGAGCAATGGATCTAAAAAAGAGAGACTAGAAACACACCCTTACTTACATGGAAACTTTCAACACGATAGAGGCAGAATTCCAAACCAGTGGGAAAATGACGGACAATTCAATCCAATTGTGTTGGGAAAATTATCTACATGGAAAAATTAAAACCAGACCACTAACTTTCACTTTGCACAAAAATTAATTTTAGAATCAATATGGAAAAATATGGCAAACAAAAGCAGCATTTTTTGAAGAAAACAAAGGAGAATATCTTTATGACCTCACGGTATGAAAAGATTTCTTAAACAATTCACAAAAGACACAAACAAGGATGGAAAAAGATGGATAGATTTGACTACCTTAAAATTTAAACATTTATGTGCATTGAAAGACACTAAAAACAAAGCAAAAAGAGAAATCACAGGCTGGGAGAGGAAATTTGCAACACATATAACCAAAAATTGATTTATATCCAGAATATATTAAAAAGACCTACAGATCAATTAGATAATGCAAAGGACCTCACAGAAAAACAGTCAAAGTATTGGAGGAATCAGTTCATGGAAGAGAAAACCTGAACGGTTAATACCTATTTGAAACAGTGCTCGAATGTACTATTAGTTAGTGAAAAGGAAAATAATATCACACTGTGATTACATGATGCACGCATCAGATTTGAAAAAATGTGGATGCCTGACAGTTTCAAGTGCCAAGGAGATGATGACGGAGCGATGGGAGCGCTCGTACACTGCAGGCGGGAGTGTAAATTTGTAAAACTACTTTGAAGAGCAAGCTGGTAATGTCTAATAAAGACACACACACACACACACATTTCATGTATATATGAAATTCTCACACAGGGAGGCAAGCCCAGGAATATTCCCCACAACATTGTTTGAAAGAGGGAAAAAAATTGGATGCAAATTAAATGTTCAGCAAGAGCACAATAGATGAGTAAGTTGTGGTTACATTGGAGCGCACCATATATCGGTGAAAATGAAAGGACTGGAGCTACATAAACCAGCGTGAGTAAATCTCACAAACACAGTATTGAACAAAAACAAAGCAAAAAAGCCAACTGCAAAAGGATTTATAGTATGATAACATTTATAAGAAGTTTGGAGGCCAGCAAAATGACACTATATAATGTTTATGCTCATATGAAGTTTATATAATGTGTGCAGGGCTGTAATAAGCGTGTATAAGCATTCATAAAGATATGCATAAAGATATGTGTGAAAGCATACACCACCCCAGAGAGGCGATTGCCTCTAGTGGGAGGGAAGGCAACGGGGTTGGGAAAGGTGCTCAGAGGTCTTCAACTGTATGGGGATTGTTTTATTTCCAACCTGGATGGAGGGTCTGTTGGTGTTCATTTTCTTATTCTCTACACCTTTCTGATGTCAGGTGTATTTTATAATTGCAAAAGATTAAGCATTCCTTAATAACAATAATAAACAACTAGAAAAGATAATAGGGTATAGGGTATAAGATACCTTTTGTTTTTTAAGATAGCAACAAAATTGCTACCTAGGAATTAACTGATTAAGAGCGTAACACCAACTCAATGTGGTACCAAACTCGCCTCCCCTTGCCTCCCCCTCTGCTTTGATGAGGACAGCAGATGGTTTCTCAAGTTCGTGAGCCTCTGAAGCAGGGCACAGATCTCACACTTGGCACATGAGGGTTAAACAGGATCAGTTATGATGGTTCAACCCGCCACTTGTGAGCTGGCCTCTCGCACTGTGACTTTGTGAAGGCTTCTGAAGGCCGGGGTGCTGTGAATGTTAACAGAATCTACATAACCACCTGTTCATCAAGGGGGTGTGTGTGTGCGTGTGTGCCTGTGGTTATTATTTTCAATTTACAAAAGGAGAAAATGAGACCTCGAGAGGGGAGTGGCTCGCCCACGGTGCACAGCGGGGGAGTGGCTGAGCCAGGACTCGAGCCGGGCCTGGGCTCAGGAGGAGAAGGAGAGAAGGTTTGAGAGGAGCTGACGGGAAGAGAGACAGGAAGGAGGAGGAGAGGAGCAGGGAGGGAAGGGCGAGGCGCTGAGGAGTGAGACTCCGTTTGTGTCTGTCTGCTGGCTCGCTTGTGGTGGAAACAGCGTCTGCTCTTGCTCGGTCACAGTCGAGGACGCCTCACCCTCCTCTTCTGGGGGAATTTCCTTGTCAGTCTTCATGGTGGTGTTTCTTTTTCCCAACCTGGTGGCGTCCTGTGGCCAGCTGGGCTCTTCCAACTCTTGATTGCATGCCTCTGAATTCTCACAGAAAACCACAAGTTCCTAAATGGTCCCCAATACAATGTCAGCCCCAAGGGGGTTTCCATCAGGAGAACCCCTGGGAGTTTGGTGAGGGATGAGGGCATGGGCCTCCCCCAGGCCAGTCCCTGGAGAGACGCCGAGCCCCAGCAGAACAGGATCGTCAGTGGGGCAGAGTGGGTCCCCAACCTGGGGACAGATCAGCAGGGATCTCAAGGCTCAGGGGAGGGCCCTCCACTCTGCTGTCATAGGCATCCCCACTGTCCATTTCACCTCCCCCGCCAGTCAGACACAGCCGCATGTGCACACGCAGGAAGTGAAGAGCAGCTCTTTGGGCTAAGGCTGGAGACGCCTCGATGGAAAACATCGCATTCCTGTTGAGGGCAGAGTCATAGACGGAGAATAGACGTATTACCTGACACGATGCTGGGCACTGCCTCTCGGTGCTGGGAGATGGGATAGGCCAGAAGGTAGGAGAGGGTATTGGTTTCCCTTCAGAGTTCTGGGTTTTGTGTTGTGCAGTCTTCACACTAACTCTACAAGGTGGGTCTTACTAATTCCAATTCACAGAAGAGGAGAGTGAGGCTCTGACAGGTGAAGGAACTTGGCGAGGAGACATAGTGAGGGTTTGGAGTCGACGGTCATGGAGTCGACTCAAACCTGGAGACATCTGATTGCAAAACCAGCTCTTTCTGCTAATATTCCACGATGCCTCATGATGAAATCACGTGGAAGGGAATAATTTCAGAATTATTGTCTGAAAAAGAGTGCAGAATTCAGGGGAGAAGGCTGGAGCCACAAAGACAATGACGGGATCCTGCAGCAGAAACCCGGAGACGGTACTGGAAGGATTCTCCGGAGGCGATCTGATCCGGGTCTCAGTCTTCAGGCTACTGACCTGCTCAGGACCTGGGGTCATCTGGTCTTGTCTCCAAGTCCTCCTGCCAGGTTGTGTATGCTCAAACCACGAGTTCTCTGGAAAATCACTTCTTCACATCCAAGACTATGTCCCTCACATTCCAACCATCATCACCCTTTGGGATGTGAATCTTGACCTGTGGCATGATGCTGACCCTAGCCTCAGGCACAGATGTCTGTGGTCCCCACCTGAACTCCTCCTTTGAGGATGGGGCCAAGTTCCTCAGTAGATTGAGATGGAAGTATTTTAGCAGAATGGTGACAAGGGGCACGCCGCCAGGCTCAGGGCACAACCCTCGGTTGGAAGGGATCGTGCTCAGGGAACCAAATAGGATTCTGTTAAAAGTCATCATCTCTAGTCCACGATTTCCACTTCCATGTTCCTGACTCTGGTGCCACACGAGTGTGTGTGCCTTTGTGTAGACGCATGTGGGTGTGTGTACGTATGGTGGATGTGTATGCGTTCATGGGGGTGTGCATGTAATTTTTGCTGTCTGCAGTGACTTCGTTCTTCCTCATCCTCTTGCCTTAAGTCACTAAATCTTGCCATCCGATAAGGAGAGCCGTAGGCCCTCCCGTGGATCCCTACACCTCTGGGACAGTGTCCAAGTCCTCTGCAGAGCACGCTGGCCCTCCCTGACCTGGCCCTGATGGCCTCTTGGTCTCGTCTCCTGCCATTCCTAACCACGACCCTACCACCCCCTTTCCCCAGGTGTCCGCCATTCTCAGAACGCATCAAGCTTACTCACCTCTACGCTTTCGCACATATTGTCCCTCTGCTTGCAATGTCCTTTCCCCGCCCCATGTCTGGCCAGCATTGTCAAGGGCCGCTTCCTCCAACAAGTCTTCCTTGACCTGACCAGGATGGGTGGGCTGTGTGTACCTGTGCCGTGGGACTTTCTCACACTCACCCATGCCACTGCCCTGCCGTAATTACCCATTTCTGTGTGTGCTGTTTTTCCACTGGACTGTGCCCTCCTTGTGAAAAGTGGGTCTAATCCATCAGTGCATTTCTAGAGACCTGCCCAGTGATGTGCACTGTGTAGGTGTCCAGTGAGTGTTTGATGAATGAATGAATGAATGACACAGTGGCAGGGTTAAGAGCGCTGGCCCTGGGCTCCTGCTGCCAGGGTAGGAATCCCAGTTGCTGTGCTCACTGTGTGTGGCTGTGGGCAAGTGACTGGTCTTCCTGTGCCTTAGTTTCTCACCTGTAAAATGGTGCTAAATAGGAGTACCTACCTTAGGAGGTTGTTACAAAGACTCAGTCAAAATACAAAAAGCACTTAAAACAGTGCGCGGCACATGGACAAGTGGCATAGTAAATATTAGTTGTAACTATTATTATTGCAATAAAATCATTTGTTCTTTTATTCAATTATCACTCATTTTTTTCTGTAAAAAATGTCATCCAGTGCCTTTTCTGTGCCTGGCATTGGGTTGGGCGCTGGAGTGGCAGGTATAAATCAGACAGCCCTTGTCCTCAACACGGGCAGGGGTCGGGGAAGACAAATGCAGACATGGGTAATTACATCCCCAGGGAGGAACACCCAGTGCTCAGAGGGGTGGGGCTGAGGGTCAGCAGACAGAGGCCCCTGGCCTGGCTGGCCACCGAGGACACAGGCACTCTAGAGAGAGGCACCCACTAAATGAGAGCTGGACCTGGATGGTCCTGGGGTCTGGGAGACTCTGCTCAGCCTTCACGGACAGCCAAGCCCCGAAATCCAGGGCCTCTGATTTTTCATTGACTGATGCTGCATTTCATTGAACAGAAGCTTCCTGTTAAATCAAAACAGATGAAGTTTAAAAAATAATTCTAATTGATTCCATTCCTGCAGTTCCAATCAGTGGGTCTCGGACCCAGCCGGGAGAGGAGCCGAGTGTGCACGTGTGTGCATGCACGTGCAGGTATGGACGGACTGGTGACAAGTGGCCACTCTTCAGAGCCCTGTGATGTGCCTGTCACAGCACTAGATATCTTCCCCACTTGATTTCATTGGGTCTTCACACCACCTCTAGGAGGCAGGCGCTATCATTAGCCCCATGTACAAATAGAGAGACTGGAACTCAGAGAGGTCAAGACACTTGCCTAAGCCGGCCTGGTGGTGTGGTGGTTAAGCTCACGCATTCTGCTTGGGTGGCCCGGGGTTCGCAGGCTTGGATCCTGGGTGCAGACCTACACACCACTCATCAAGCCATGCTGTGGTGGCGTCCCACACACAAAACAGAGGAAGACTGGCACAGATGTTAGCTCAGTGACAATCTTCCTCACCAAAAACAAAAAACAAAAAAGAAAAAACACTTGCCCAAGATCACAGAACTGTAAGTGTTAGAGTCGGGGTTGATTTTGGCCCTTTCTAGTGAGAGATTATGAGAAGAGCCAGAAGATGAGAGAGAGTCACTGGGCTTGTTTCATGACTCAGGGGGCCTGAGAGGTGTGTGACAACACCAAAAATAATGATAACAGATGCCGTCAAGTGAGCCCACCTACTGCGTGCCAGGCACCGTGGCTGGCGATTTACAGGTATCGAAACCTCACATGATTTCAGTGAGGTGAGTATTGTCATTCTCAGTTTTCAGATAAGGAGATTGAGGTTCAGAAGGACTAAAAAAATCCTCCAAAGTCATGTCACTAATAACCATTTCTGACCCGAAGCCCTTGTTTCTCTGTGGCCGTCACGCACGTGATAGGCTCAGGTGTGTGTGGCAGGGAGCTGTGAATCGCGACCGTTCCTCATAGTGCTGCATTGGGTTCTCACTCGAGGAGGCGTGAGCTGCTTCCTTCATTCATCCACCTGGTCACTCAGCACCTGCCCTGGTCCAGCCCTGTCGCAGGTGCTGGGGACACCTGACTGCAGGAACTCAGAGCAGAGAATAAGATAGTCAAGGTCAGGCTGGCCAGGCACTGTGGGCAGACAGGCAGCAAGCCCCTGAATCAAGACACCAGGAAGCCTCCAGCTGTTTGGGAGTGACTATTTCAGTAGGTCCCTCTAGGAAAGGGGAGGCCTTTACAGAGATAAGAGCTGACCACGTGATGTTCTCGGGGAAGAGCATTCCAAGCAGAAGGGGCAGCTATTGCAAAGGTCCTGGGGCTGGAACGGGCTTGGTGTGTTGAGGTAGGGCAACGTGGCAGCAGAGAGCCCTGCTCGGAAGCTACTGCAGAGTCCGGGAGAAAGACGGCGGCCACTTGTCTGAGATGTATGCTCTTTAGGTGAGCACCTGGGCAGATGCAGGAGCCTTTGCCTGAGATGCAGGAAGACTGGGGAGCAGCAGGGGTTGGGGGTCAATGAGACTAGGACAGGGAAGTTGGAGATGCCCAAAGTGATGCATCCAGAGCTCATGGCTGTGGCTTTAGATTTGGTTGTCATTAGCATTTAGACAACAGTTAAAGCCAAGAGACTGGTTGAGATCACCAACGGGAGAGTGGAGGACAAAATTCAAAAGAGCCGAGGGAAACCAGATGCTTATTGACAAGTCAGCCGTGGTTCTCTTTCAAACCAGCAAATCCGAAGGCCAGCCTCCTATGGATCTTTCAGGGCAACCATGGGGAAGTGACGAGGGCCTCCCGGGAGATCTGTGTTTTGATCTCAGTGCTGTTATTTCTATTATATGCTGCCTACAGTTAGGACCGCTGTTCACTGAGCCTCAGTTTATTTATCTGTACAATGGAACAATAATGTTCACCAGAGAACGGATGAGTTAATGTCTGTGAAAACAGTACGAGCACCAGGGACTACACTGTGGCTTTGTGGTGTCCTGAGAAGGAAACAAGATGGTTCAGACACTTTGATGCTCTGGTTTCTCTCAAGATTTCGACAGACCACACTAACTTAGATCCCCAGTAACTCCAAGTGCATCCTCAAGTGGCCTTCTTTTGAGATTTTCTCTGATGACTTCTCTCCTGGCTGCTTCCTGGGGAGCAGGGAAGGGGGCGGGGGGACTTACCTGAGCGCCAAGCTAGGGAGAAAGAATTTGGCTTGAGCACCTGCCCTCTCCTGCTCTCTCAGGGATCAACCGGCTTGCACAGCAAGTGTCCAGGCGACCCAGCCTCTGACCTGCTGGCTCCACGCGCCTCTTTCATACCGGCGAGCCAAGCCTACAGCTCTTTGGGCCCTTACTTGCTCTCCACTCCTTTGCCTCCCTCCCTGAACATAACATTGAGTCTGCCGGAGAGACGTAGCTAGGGTTTCCATTCAACTCTACACCAAAGGGTGTGCCTGTATCCCTCTGTGCAGACCCCGTGATGGGCTCTGCAGAGATGAGACAGTTACACAGGAAACAGCTGGGAACAGATCCAAGAGGGGATGGAACCCAGACCTGGAGGGTGCCACCAGGACCCCTCCTGTGCTCAGGGTTTGGGTAAACAGTGGACAGAGACTGCCAGGGGTACTCAACCCAGACTCTCTGCTGGGCCCCAGACCCTCACGGGCACGTCGCACAGCAGACACCTGCACTGGCACCTTCAAGTTCCATGGAGCCGGCAGAGACCCCCGCCTTCCCACATGCTGGCTGCCTGCTGTGTGCAGAGACAGCTGCCACTCCCGGCCGCCTCCTCCTTCTAACCGTGGGTGCTGTGAAGGCAGGGAGGGTGCCGAATTCACACTCGTTTCCTTAGCTGGGATATGCAGCTCCGTGTGGAGCTGGCTGCAGAGGAGTGAGTGACTGAACGAGTGAACCAGACTGTAGGAGTGCGGAGAGGACAGAACTGACCAGGCGGGCCCTGGGGAGTAGCTCCTCTGGGCCCAGTCCTGATGGCGTGGCTCTTACAAACGGCTCTTGGGCTTTCTGAGAAGTGTGGGAGGGCTGTGTGCTTGGTTACCCCTGGTTCCAGGCCTGGAGTCTGAAACACAGGGGACAGAAGGAGCCGGCCGTCGACATGGGGAAATCGTAAATGGGAAAGATAAACGCTGGAAAATTAGGCACTGACCCATGGACTCACCACTGGGACAGGGAAATCCGAGCTCATGGAAAAACTATAACCAGAGCAGGCTGGGCTGCACCGTTCCATAAAAGCAGATGGGGGCAGCCATAAAACATGACCCCTTTGAGTCAGCCTGGCCAAGCCACGAACTATTTTTAGATGCCAGTATTATTTTAAAGCATTCCTCCGTCTTTAAATGCTGCCCTTTGCCCTCAAGTACAGGGCGATCAGGGCAAGTCGCTAACTCTGCTGGGCCTCCAGCTCTCCACCTGTGGAATGGGGTTCTCTCTCTCCCTCCCTGTCAACCAGGTCTTCTTGGGTTAAAGAGAGAGCGCCTTTGCTAGAACATCCTAGAACTCTGAGATATTGACTCCCCCTTCACTTCTCAGCCCGCGTGGGAGGAGAAAGAACACAGGCTTTGGAGCCAGCATCCCAGTTCTCAAGCTTTTCTTGCTGTGTGATGCCGGGCAAGGTTATTCCCTCAGACATCTACGAAAGGGGACTTGCTGGGGGCGGAGGCCCTTATCCGGCCTCGTCTGAATCTACCTTCCCAAGCCCTTTCTCACTCTCCCCGTGCGCCCCTGTCTCTGTGATGACCCTGTCTGGAACGCTCTCTCCCCTTCCTGCTATGTCAGCACTCCTTCGGCCATTCACATACGTCCACAGGCACCTGCTCTCTCCCGGGCTGTGTGCTGGGGGACAAGGGCTGGGCTGTGGAGCCCAGCGTGGTGACCCCGAGGGCTTCCCACAGGTGGTGGGGCCTACATGGATCCTGAGAAGAGAACAGGGGTTCACAGGAAGGAAACTGGGAAGCGACGCAGAGGGAGGATGCATGCGAATAAGACTAAGCATTTTGGTATTTCAGGCCCAGAAAGGGCAAGGGGAGGAGCTGGGTGGAGGATGCTGGAGAGGTACTTGAGGGCCACAGAGTCTGCACTTATTCTGCTGTAGGGCAATGGGGAGCCACTGAAGGTTTTTTTATCAAGGGAGTGACAGCTGATTGGCCATTTTCCCTCCCTGTGGGCCCTGATCTGACCAGGTGCCACGTGCAGTTTTCTCTGGGTGTTTCACAGACAACCCAGGGTCCAGCCTGGACTTTTGTTCATTCCCATTTCCACACGGGGGCCTCCATGTCCTTGTCCTAACCCCCAGACACCATGTCCTCTGGGATAGGACAAGTCTTTAAAGATCATCGAGTCCAGACCCCAATTTAACAGGTGGAGAAGTTGAGATCCAGAGAAGGGCAGACTCAGGACCAGAGTCCAGGTCTTCTCACTGCCGGGTAAGGCTCTGCCGGCCCGCGTCCTGCCTCCCGGAGCCTGCAGCTTTCTGGGCACGGAGCGGGGGCGGTGGGGGGAGGCTGTGTCTGGGGGGCTGTGTGGGCTGTGTTGCTTCTCCGGATTCGGTCAGTCTCTCTAGGGACCCCTTCACATCCCATCTCCTCCCATCCATTTTAAGGGCAAGTTGCTTGTAAAACAGTCAAAATTAAGTCATTTATAGCAGAGGAGTTTGGAGTGGGTTATAAAAATGTATGGCTGGCGGATAGGGAAATTGTTTTTCTTTTTCCATTTCTCTTCTGACTTTCTCTTCCGAGAGCTAAGCTAGAATAGCCCGGAGCCCGGAAAACTCCTGAGAAATGAATGCCAGCAAGGGCCCAATTGTGGAAAACTGTAGGGGTGGGCACCATCCAGGCAGGCACTTCTAGAAAAGCCTGGGCCAGGATGGGCACCCCCAGAGGAGGAGGCTGGGAATCCTGATCCTAGAATCCCAGGTCTGTGGTCTCAGCGATGTCTCTGAGGGGTTTCTTAAGGAGAAAGGGGAGAAGCTGTGGAAGCGGTCGGGAGAAAGCCAGTGGGGGAGATTCAGACTGAAACCAGAGTTTGGCAGAGAGAATGCCCCACGGGAGCAGGGTGGTGGGACAAAGGCGGTGTGGTCCCGGCCACGCTGCCAACTCTGCAGAACTGTCAGCATCTCCTGCCCTGACAATGTCTTCAACCCCCAGATGTGGCAGCTGCTCCCTGACCTGCCCCGACAGCTCGGAGAGTCAAAGCAGATTATAGGTGCACGAACATCCTGTAAACATCTCATGGAGAAAGGGAAGCATTCTGAACATCATTGTAGCCATTCCAGAAGGACAACCAAGCTTGGTCCTGGGCCCTGCGAGACCCTGCAGAGAGAGCCCTGCCTGAGCTCGGTGTGGTTACCTCGCCTCAAGGTCCTGTCCTGTGGATTCACTGCCCAGGACGGTTCCACACAGAAACGCATGGAACCCCCAAACACAGCACTTTTCTACATCCAGTCTCTACTCGTCCACCATCTTACCGAGTCCTCGCCAGAGCCTAGGAAGCGGGCAGGTCAGAGAGCATTTACACCATCTCAGGGCAACTTGCCCAAAGCCATGCAGCTGCTGAGTGGAAGAGGCAGGGCTGGGGCCCCGATCTGCCAAGCCAGCACTCTGGCCACTGGGCACCTTGGTTCTCCAACAAATGAAGGCAGCTGGCCTGCAGCTGCAAAGAGTTGGCACCACTTCTAGCACTTGCCAACACTTCTTGACACCTGATCTGTGCCAGGTGCTCTTCTAAGCACTTTAGGAGCAGAGCAGGGCGCCTGTTTAGTCCTCACGTCAACCGTTTGAAGCAGGTGCTATTATCATCCTGTTCTATGGGGCAATGGAGGCACAGAGAGGGTAGGTAACGTGCCTGGGGTCACATAGCCAGGAAGTGGCAGAGCTGGGATTTGTACCTAGTCAGTCTGGCTCTAGATTCCATGTTCTCAAACACTAGGTATATGTGAATTCCCTGGGGAAAAGGTCAGGGGCCAGAGGTGCGGGTCGGGGGGCAGGAGTTGGGGGGAGGTGAAGTTTCCTGGAAGAAAGTGGCCGTGATGACTGTCTTATTCTTTCCTGAGATCAGCTCTTAGCAGGGAGGCAGGAAGAGCCCCGGCCTGCAGTGGGGAAGACAGGAACTCTCCTGGTGCTGGCGGATCTCATGGGTCACGTGCTGCTGACAAGAGCAGGGCACCCCTAGCTTCTGCAGGCTCCCCAACTTTCTAAGTGGCACCATCATCCACTCAGTTTTGAGAGCCAGAAACCTGGGCGGAGTCCTTCTTTCCCCACCTCCACCCGTCCCTTAGCTCTCCTCCCCCTCACCCAATCCATCTCTGAGCCCAGGCGGTGCTGTGCCAGAATAGCTTGTGAACTTCTCCAGCGCTCTCTGCCTCCCCTGCTGCCAGCCTCCTGGATTAATAGCCTTCCAGTAGGTCTCCCAGGTTCCCCTCTCACCCCCCCTCCCCCACAATCCATTCTTTGCACAGCTGCTGGAGGGGTTTTAAAATATAAATCAAATCACATCATTCTTCAGCTTAAAAACTTTCCATTGCACTTAAATATAATTCACATTTCTGGCCACGGCCTAGAAGGTCCTGCCTGCCCCGGCCTCAGTTAACCTTTCCAACTTCGTCTGTGTCGTTTTACCCCTCACACACTGTGCCCCAGGCAGACTGGTTCTGTTCCTGTAGCATACCAAGCGATTTTCCTCCTCAGGGCCTTTGCACGTGCTGTCCTCTGCCTAGGACAGCTGTTTCTCGTTCTTCCAGAGGGTAACTCCTTCTCAGAAGGGTCACCTCCCCAGAGCGGTCTTCTCTGGTCACCCTCTTGCTGGTTTCCTTCATATCACTTGACATGACTTAGAATGATTTCAGCTCTCTGTCCATGTTTGACCTTTCCCTCTAGAACGTAAACTCAGCAGAAAAAGACAGTGTCTGTCAGGTTCCTCTTTGTGTCCCCAGCACCTAGCGTCGACTAGCACCTGATAGATGTGCAACAAATAGTTGGATGGATGTTTAATGAACGAATAAACGAAATCTGAATGCCCCAAATGGAGTCTGTGGAAGCCAAAGGCAGATCTAGGCCCATCCCCTTGCCAATTACCCTCTTCCCACCACCCCCCACGGCCCCCAGTCCCCGTTGGCCCCTCTCTGTGGCTACCTCTCTCTCTCACATCTCCTGGTGGCACACATGCCCTGTTTCTTGCCGCAGCCTCATGGTTCCTGACCCTGGCCAAGCTCCCTGAGCTCATTTAATCTCACAACCGGCCTCTAAGGTGGGGGCTAGGATTATTTCCATCTTACACGCAGGTAAGGAAGAAAGGTCAAGTCACTTATTCAGGGGCCAGGCCCAGAAAGTGGGGGAGCCAGGACTCAGACCCAGGCAAGGTGAGGCCGGGCCCAGGCCCTCCCGGGGTGAGCCTTTGGACATGTCCCTCCCAAGTCCCCTACTGTTCAGTGACTCAGCCTCTCACTCAATTCTGTTTCCCAAACTTGCCTGATTCGTGAGAATCAGCCAGGGCCCTTCAATAAATGCTGATTCCCAGGGCTCTTGCTTAGAGGCTCTGTCTCAATAGGGCTGCGGTGGGGGGATCCAGGAATCTGCATTTTTAACAACTGCCACAGGTGATTCTGAAGATCATCTAAATTTGGAAGACACTGGCCTACAAGACAAAACCAGCCCCCCAGTCTAGCCTGAGGCCTTTGATGCAGCAGCCCTGTCCACTGCTCTGGCCTCCTCTACCCACGACCCCCTGGGCCCACCCTCACTCCATCCAGACCCGTCTCCGTGCTGCTGCTGGGAAATCACGAGCCCCGCATCCTCCCTCTCCGCCCCTGCTGCTCCCAGAGGGCCCTGACCAGCGCTGCCGCTTCTGCTGAGGCGGCCTTGCCCCAGCTAGATGGTAGCCCTACTGGCAAGGTCATGCTGGGGCTCAGAATTCCAGAATTCAGAGCTGGAACGGCCTTGGAAACCATGCCATCCAACCTTTTGACTTGACAAATGAGGAAACTGAGTCTCAGAAAGAGGAACTGACCTACCCGAGGTCACAGCATGTCCTGGCAGAGCCAGGAGTAGGTGGACCTGGGGACTCCCACTGAATTTCTCAGACTTGCCTCTCAATTGGGTATTTCTAGAAAAATCCATTCTCTGCCCACGAAAATGCAGGGCAGACGTGGGCTTCTTAGTCACACACTCAACCAAGGATGAGTTCCCGCTAAGGGCGGGGGTGATGTCAGGTCTGCCCCTCGGAGCTCAGAGAGCAGGGCAGAGATGGCACACAAGTGTCAGGAACCACAGTTGTTGCCATTGCCATGGTCATCCTGGTCATCCAGTAATGGTACGCACGATGACTACCTTTCACTGAGTGACTGCCATATGCCAGCCTTGGAATTCAGGTTCACTCCTCACCCAGCCCCATGGTCCTCCTGTCAGGGCAGTGTGTGCTCTGAGCCTTAAGTCAGGTTCCGAGATGGGGAACCATGGAGGAGAGAGGCCCCCTGCAGGCTGGACGGGGAGAGCTTCCGGAAGGGCGGTGGTGAGCTCCCCTTGAGGTGAGTAGCTGGGACTGGAGGATGTAAGACGGGGAGGGCGTTCCGGGTGGAGGGCACAATTTAGAAAGGCCTGGAAGAGGGGGATCTGTCTGGCAGGACCAGAAGTGACTAGGGGTGGGGTTCGTGCGGAGGAGGATCCCAGTTGGAGGTCAGGGCCAGGTGTGGGGTCCGCCCTGCTTTGCCTGAAGGCGGGCCGGCCAGTGTTATGCCAATGGCCATACTAACAGCCCCGTTATCAAGGGCTGGGGCTGTGTCTGAACCTGGAAACTGGGCCCAGGGTGCCTGGCGAGGCCTGGCAGCAGCGACTTTCTGGGGCACACTCAGGGACAACATCCTGCTGCCAACCTTTCCTGGGATCAGCCTCCAGGAGTGTCCTGCGGGGTGACGGCATGAGGTGAGGAAAGCGGGTGTCCGGTGTGGCAGCGCGTATGGGATACTTGAATGCGTGTGGAGTGTGTGCACGTGTGTCTGTGGTATGAGTGCGTGTGGGGTGTGCATGTGTTGGTACGTGTGTGCACGCACGTGTGTTTCTAAGGGACTTGCTGTGTGTCCATCTCTGTGAGAGCACGTGTCCGTGAACCCAGCAGGCGGGTGTGCGAGTGTGCTGTGTGTGAGGGCTATGGGTGTGGGGCTGTCCTGTGCACACGCGCTCCACTCCGCCGGTGTTAAGCACTCTTTGGAAGGCTCACTAGGTAAACATTCAATAATGTAATTTGGAAATCCCGTCCCCAGGGCCCCGCTGTGTGGCCAGGCGGCGGGCGGTGGTGGCCGGATTAAGATATTAGCGCATTAATGCCGAATCAGAGCCCAGCGCCCTCCGCCCGGGAGCGTCTGCTGACAGCCCCGCTGCACATCGCTCGGAATCACAAGGAGGCCTTGTACTCGCAGCCGGCTCTGAAAGCCACGGGGCCCCGCAGACATGAGCTCATGCCTGCGGGGCTTTCAGGAGGCGGTGGGTGGCCTGCGGAAGCACAGGCCTCATCCCCACCGCAGGGCCAGGACCTGGGAGGAATACGAGCTGGGCCTTGCATCTGAACTGGTCTTTTCACCTGGCCAAAGTAGGCACTTATGTTTGTTGAATGAACGAATGAATGGCTGAATCTCTTTCCAGGAACTTTCTTGAAATTTCTCAATAGCATGGGCCAAGTTCCTCCCACCTTTACATTCCCAGTGCCTAGCAGTGCTTGGTACACAGTCAGTGCTCAATTATTGTGTGTTGGCTGGATGGACTGCTGACAGAGAGAGGAGGAGGACTGGACTGTAAGTTGGAAGACCTGGATGTGAGGCCTGATGTTTCCTTTTCACCTGCTGGGTGGCCCTGGGGAGCCTTTTACCTGCCTGGGGCCAGCTGGCTCCTGGGGAGCAAACAGCGCTGCTGAGTCCAGACTTTAGCAGTAGTCTCTGTGGGCGTGGAGGTGGTGGCCGGGTCTGGGAGGAGCCGAACATCTGGAGGGATTCAGAATATTGATGCAAACCTTTATCAGAAGAGGTCCTCAGGACTGACCAGGACAGGCTGGGCCCGTGCAGAGAGGTCCACCAGCAGACCAGAGAGAAGAACCCAGGACAGACCCACGGCTGGGGGTGTCCGGGCCGGGTCCGCCTCCAGACAATTCAGCCTGATCCTCCACTGTATAGCTGTACAAACTGAGGTCCAGAAGAGAGGGGATGCGTCCAAGGTCACTCCCTAAAGCGGTGTCCATGCCAGGACGAGGACCGGTCCCTGAGCAGGGTGTCAGCTGTGACTGGCAGCTGAGGGCAGCAGGGAAGCGGCTGTGTAAGGAAGGCGAGAGGCGAGGGAGTGAGGCTGAGGGCTCAGCACGGGCTAGGGCCCCTGGCTCAGAAGCGAAGAAGCATTTTCTGACAATCAGGCTGCTAAACAATGACCAGTGGTGTCAGTCATAACAGCCATAGTCAGGGGCGGTAGGATTAGTGCTGGCAACAGCAACTTCCTTTGGCGCAGGTCTCGCTGAATGCCAGCGCCGAGCTAAGTGCTTTATGCATTTTGTCTGCTTCATCCCCAAAAAACCGTATCCTCAGAAAAATCTCGGGAAGGGAGAGTTATTTGCCCCAGGTTACTGCCAAGGAGCCAGTGTGCAAACCAGACTCAGTCTTCACACTAGATGACACTGAGATCCCTTGAGGTGGTGGGCGTCCTGCCTCCAGGACCTGAGCAGAGGCTGGTGGGCCCCTTCAGGGGAGCTGTGGGGGGGCCCTGGCTTTGGGGACAATGAGGGATGCAGGGAGAACATCAGACCTACTGACTCGTGAGTCTATTGTTCTCCTGCTGGAGGAGTCTTGGGCTCCATTGAGTCTGTACTCCTGAGAGTCAAGGCGTTCAAGGATTTTCGTCGACTTCTACCAGACATCATGATCAAGGTTGCTCCTCCAACCTTGAAGGGAGCTGCTGATAAAAATAAGAGACTGTCCCAGGGCCCATGTCCACTTTCCAGCGCAAGGAAGAGTCATGTCCAACAGCAAACGAGGGACCGAATGGAAAGAGCATCCTCTCTGCCTTGGGGGCCTCTTGATTCTTGGGACCCTAGTGTTTCAGAGTTGGAGGTTCCTGGGAGGTTACTAGCTTGAAGCTTGCCCACCTCGCTTCTTCAATTCATTTTTACTGCACTCAGCTCAACTTACTTTAGCTCAACTCAGCTTAACTCAATGCCACGGAACTTAACTCGTCTCACCTCAGCATGCCCCAAATCAAACCCAGCCGACGCCCTCCAGCCCAAACCCAATGAATGGAACAGAACTCGACCCAAATGAAGGAATCCAGCTCCAGTCAACTCACTTCTACTCATTGCAGCTCAACTCACAACCCAAGCAGGAGAAAGAGCCTGAGCAAAGCTATGACGGCCGGAGTGTTTGCATGGGGGACGGTAGGGATGGGAGCACGGTCAGCTAGGTCAGCACCTGGATCAGAAAGCACCAGGATGGCACAGGTCGGGAGGGACCCGGGGCCTCACTGCCACAGCTGCCGTGCCAGGCAGGGAGGCAGCTCTACCACCTTCTCTACCTGCCTGCATCCCAGCTGATGCCGGGAGTTTCCTTGGAAGAGCCTGACTCCCCAGAGAGAGGAGAACCTGGAGCTCTGCCCAGGAGTCACGATGAGCAGCCACTTCCTGCTAGAACCTCAGACGGGCTCTTGAGGAGGACGTTGTGAAGGGAGGCCCCGCCATGGCCTCCTCCCACACAGGCTCTCATGCGGGAACCACTAAGATTTCCCACAGCGTGGCAGAATCTGGAAGCCGAGGTTGCCTTCCTTTTCCAGGAGCTCCAGAAAGAAAGGAAATAAATGCCCTGGAGCAGGCTGGGGACCACCACCCACCAGGCACGGCTTTCATCCTGGCCCTGCTACCCGTGGGCTCCGTGTGTGGCCTGCGGCAGGCCTGTGCTTCCCCAGACGTCAGTCTCCACGTCTGTCAAATGGAGCTCTCACATAGTACTGTTCGTGTCCAACAGGGTGACTTGAATTTGGCACCAAGCACAGTGCCTGGCACCCAGCAGCCAACGACCAAATAACAGAGGCCCCTCCCTAACTCCCTATCCGGTGGCCAGGTGCCGGGCTGTGGAGCATGACCGCCTTGCTGAGCGTCCCAGCTCTGCTACTTACACCGACCGTGTGATCTTGGAACATCACGCGCCCTCTCCTGAGCCTCAGCGCTCTCAAGGGAAGACACACAGGAATGATCTCAGAGCACTCGTGGGACAGTTGGGAGCACTTAGCACAGGTCCTGGCACTTAGAAAATGTTCAGTAAATGCTTCTATTATTACCGGCCTCCTCCCATCCTGAATGTAAATTGAAAAAAGGACAAAGCTCATTTTCCTTTGCTCTGGGCCTCAACTTCCCCATCTGCCAAGTGGGAGCGCCCAGCACACTTCAAGCCCCTTTGCTCCGATGTTCTAGGGTTTCCAGGTTATGCTGCCTCATGAGTCTTGGGGTCAGGGAAAGCCAGGGGGACATGGGGTTGGGGGCTGTTTCCAATCTGCTTGGGTGAGGCCCAGAGTGCCCCTGAACCCCAGCCCCTCAGGGTCCCGGGAGCCCCCCGCCCTGCCCCCTCCGCCCTTCCCCGTGCTGCCATGGGAACTGTGCAGGCGACTGCACAGCTTGTGATACATATGCATGAAGGGCTGCGGGCGCCCCTCCTCAGGTCCATTTGGGGCACCTCAGTGAGCTAATTGAGGGCGGCCATTGTCCCTGCTCGCCCAGCGCCTGGGCCCCGTTTTCACATTCGAGTGCCTGGCCTTGGTTTAAAGTGGCCGAGTGGCGGGTGCTATTTTATTCAACAAAAGCCCCTTGAGAGGATGGACGGAGAACTCCGTGGGCTAGCCCATTGCTGAGCCCGTTCCTGTCCCAGGGCGGGGGGAGGGGGCCACGGCAGGCCGCCTGCCTGCCATTGAGGTGGAGGCCGCAGGAAGGCACAATGGATGCTCGAGAGGCCGTCCAGGCGTGGGGACAAATAGAGGGGGCGCTTTCCCTTCAACCCCTTGTTAGAACCTGGTATAATTTCCCCCTGCCCCGGGACCAGGGGCTCTCTAGCATGAAAAGGGGAGGGGAGAGGACAGGTGGTAATAAAGCCAGAGGCTCTTTGAAACCCACCCAAAAGGCCCTGTTCTTTGCCCCCCTCCCCCGGCAGGAAAACATCCACTTAGCTTGATGATGGCCAAATGGCCTTCACAAAGGGCAGGAGAGCCTGGGGGACCACAGATGGAGAGGGAGGGTGTAGTCAAGACTTGGGTGTCTCACCCCACACACAGCTCCCATTGTAAAGAGGCTCTTGGCCAAAATGCAAAGAGAAAGAGAACAGGCGAGGCCACCTCCTCCGACACCCACAGCCACTCGGTGGTGGCCACCTTGGAAGGCAGGAGTCAAAGGCTGGAGTGATCCACGGAAGTCAACTCTGCGTCCTAGCTGTGAAGAGATGGCACTGGTAGGGAGGAGAGGGCAGGAAGAGGGCGAGGAGGCCCCACCAGAGAGTACAAAGCTGGCAGCAAGGCTGGAGTCCAGGGCACCTCTGTGCCAGCACTCCCCACATCTCTCAAGCTCACCAGGGAGGGATCAGCCCCAGTTTACTGCTGAAGAGCATGAGCTCAGAAAGGTGAACCAGCTTGCCCAGGATCAGGCCCCAAGAGGCAGCAGGCCCAGTAGAGACGACAGCAGCTCTGGAGGTATCTGCTCTGGCCGTGAGCCCGGCTCAGCCACCAGGTGGGTCAGAGCAGAGGACAGAACCTTGGGGAACTGAATATGCTGAGAAATTAGAAAAGGAAGTGGCCTGTGAAGAGGACTGGAGGAGAGCTGGAGTGAGCAGTGTCCCAGGACACAGGAGAAGATTATCCTTGAAGAAAGAGGGCGCGGCCAACAGCGTCAAGTTTGTCCCAGCAGGAGCAGACAGGCCGGCCTATCCAGGCTGTTTCTGGGGACGACTTTGGCTGTGGTTCTGCCTTTTCACTTGCCCTGGCTTCTGCTCATTGGATGAGCTTGGTTCTTTCAGTCTTCCCCTGAATTCTGTGGGTCACTCAAAAGCTTTCTAATAAATCCTTCTCCCCGTCAGTCTCCCTCTCTTTCTTCTCCTCCTTCTTCTTTAAGTTAGCCAGAGTTGGTTTCTCTTACTCACAACTGAGAGCCATGACTGGTCCATCTGGAGACTTACTCATTGCTCCAACTAAGCTAAGGGACTAGTTCATACTAAGAAGTGAGTGGTTGATAGAGCCAGGAGGGCCTTTGACGATTTGAGTACCACTTCTTTATTGTGAGGAGGTGGGGAAACTAAGATCCTAAGAAGTGAAGGGATTAACCTGGGATCACACAAAATTACTGTCAGGGCTGTGGCTTGCATGCCAGCCAACATTCCCACGAGTGGCAATCCCTCTGGGGACGTTTTTTGAGGCCTTCTACACCTTTCTGAAAGGAACGGCTGGTAGCATCCTGCAGCGGGTGTTCCTTCGGTTGGATGTGAGCTGATGACGGACACCTTAGATGCAGGAACAGACCACGGGGGGCACATTTACTGGGCTTTGTCTTCTGGTCCCCCTCCCGCTGGGCAGTGGCCGCATGGAGGGCCAGCCCATACTTTGAGGACTGCATCAATGATAAACTTTGACAAAAAAAATCTCACAGATAGGAAACTCAGGGCGTTTTCTCATAAAATCTGAAAGATAAAGAAAAATATCCAGAGAAAGGAGGCAGTTGAGGATCTTTTGGAGAAGGAAGTGACGAGGCAAGGGTGACTGAAGAGTGTGATCCCCTTGCCTCGTCGAGTCATTACAGGCCAGAAAAAGGGGCACAGTCTGTGTGGTGCATGTCCTCTGGGGGCCAGCATGAGGTTACAGACATGCAGAGGACAGTTATACCTTGTGGAGAGCCCAGCAACCAGAACTACCCCATGGTGGAGCTAAAACTCTTCAGGTAGTGAGGTCCCCATCAACAGAAGTGTGCAAGCAGGGACTGGTGTCCCCTGGGATAATGTTTACTGAATGGAGATTGAACGAGATGTCTCCATATTCCTTTTATCAGAATCTAGAATTTTCTCAGCTGAGTGAAATGAAACCACCTGGAACTGCTAGGCAGACAACCGCCAGGGGAAAGGCCGCCCACTGTGCTGGGCCAGGAAGAACGTCCACAAGGGGGCCACAGCTGCTGGGCCAGACCACAGCCTTGGCGAGACACGATTATTCCATCACAACTGACAGGCGTTGCTAGGGTGGAAGAAGTCCGGGGGCTGTTCCAAAGGAACTGGGCCACTGGGATTTATGGCAGTCAGAGGGCAGCTCTGGGCATACATAGCTGGATCCCTGTCACACAGGGGTGGGACCTGGCCAGGCGGGTGGGGCGGGTGTGTGTGCTCAGATCAGCCTCTGCCTGACCATAAGCCAGTAAGTCAACAAGAGTTTTGTTGAGCGACTGCTGTGTGCCGAGCACTGTGCCAGGAGCTGGGGCTGCCACAGTGGACGAGGGCAAGCTGGGCCTCGCTCTTAGAGTTCAGCAGGCAGACCGTGAACACAATGATCCTGGGCACCCCCCATAGCGTGTGTTCTCTGCCAGGCCCTGTTCTACGTGCTGCTGGCAGTCAGCACGGGAGAGGCACACTGCAGAAACAAGTAGCCCCCGGGTCTCAGGGGACTAAAGCAACACAGGCCTGTTTCTCCTTCATATGACGCGTTCACTGTGGGTCGGCAGGAGGTATACATCCCAGCCTCCTCATCAGGGACCAGGCTGAGGGAGAGACAGGAGCGGGGATGTGACAAATGGCACAGCATCTCCTACAGCTTCTTCCTGGAAGTGGCCCACGTAACTTGGCTCACATTTCACTGGACAAGAAAGCTGCACAGCCATGCTGGACTTCAAAGGTGGCAGGAAGTCCAGTCCCGTCAGATGCCCAAAAGAGGGGAGAGCCGGGGTGTTTGTGAACAGCTGCAGCGGCTGCTGCAGGGCTGCACGTCCACTGTTTAGGCTTCACCTCAGTCCTGTGGAGTGGGTCGTTTTATTATCCCCACTGTACTGATGAGGAGGCTGGTGTGCAGAGATCAAGGGACCGTACCAAGGACGTGGAGCTGGTAGGTGGCTGACCTGGGATGCAAACTAGGCAGTCTGGCTCCAGGGTCCATGCTCTTAACCCCAGTGCCTCACTGCCACACACAGAAACAGGAGTGGTGGGGAAATATAATTGCAGCAGTCGGGGGGAGGGTCAGGGGCTTGAGGGAAGAGCCATGAAGCTGAAGCTCAGCAGGTGAGGCACCAGCACGTAGTGAAAAAGGGAGCAGTCATCGGGTGATCTCTGCGGTGGTTTAGCGAAGCTGGAGGTGGGGGCTGTGAGAGCACAAAGGTGATTCCAGCCTGGGGGAATCAGGGAGGGCTTCCTGGAGGAGGTGACCTCTAAGCTAGATAAAGGAGTAGGAGAGCCTGACCATATTCTAGGAAGAAGAAACAGCACGAATAGAAGGCAGGAGGGAGGAGGGGGCATGAAGTGCCTGGGAAGTGTAGTGGGCTCCCCCTGCCTGGAGCTGAGGGTGGGAGGGGAGGTGTGGGGCAACGGGAAGACACTCGCAGCAGATGTGGTATCTCTGCTCCTCTTCCCTGGATGCTGGGAGTTTGGGGCTCCCAGGGCAGAGCAAGGAGTGTCTGACGTGAGACACTGATTGAGGCCCTCGTGTGTGCTGGCCTTCACACCCTCCCAGCCGCAGCTCCTGTGTGGACCCCCTGGCCTCTCGGGCTCGCTGGACTGGTCCGTCTCCTGAGGCCGACATGCTCCGTTCTTCCTCGCGGGGCTGCTGCCGAGTGGCTCTGGGAGGCAGCCCGGCCTCCAGGGCGGGTCATGGTCCAGCTTCGAGCACCAGAATGCCAGCCCCGGTCCTCCTGCTGTCTGCCTGCAGGGGCCACCAGGGCTGGCAGACTGGAACACACCCACGTTCCATCAGAACGCAGCCATGGACAGGAGGGCAGCCCGTCCACTCCGTGTCTCTGGACAGGGCAGCCGATCCTCCCTGCGCCGGGCACGCCTCCTTCCAGCCTTCGCTCAGGCCGTCCTCCTCTCAGCATCGCCTCTGGGCCCTTCCTGACCCTCCGGGGAGCTGGGACTGACAGGCCTTCCGGAACGGGGACCACATCTGCTCCATTGGGATAAGGAAACAAATCACCTCAATTGAAGTTGACTTATCTCAGCTGCGCACTGACTCTGTGCTCCGGCCCTGGCCAGCGCTGGGCAGAGGCAGCTGCCTGACTGCCTTCACCCCTCCGTCCACCTGAGGTTTCGATGTGTCACGTGTCCAGAGAAAAGCGGACCTCTTCAGCGTGTCCTGGTCACCCAGGGGGGAACAGTCAGAGGCATTCCAGACTCCGCCTCCCCTCCCACAGCCAACCAGTTGCTCAGTCCTGTCGATTCTCCTTCCAAGCGGGTCTCGAATCCATCCCTTGATCTCCTTCCGTCTGCCCCACCTGGGTGCAGGCCGTCACCATGCTCCTACGGAGTCTGGGGCAGCCTCTTAACTGGTCTCCACACACCACATGACGGCCAGGGAGACCCTTCAAACATGGAGACTCAGTCACGGTGTAATTACTAGCCATGCCCTACAATCTACTTGAAATCCTTTAACAGTTCCCCATAGACCTCAGGATCAAGTTCAAACTCATTAGCTTTGTGTTTGAGGCCTTGTATCAACTCCCAGGCTGTCCCTTTCTCCTACCTGAAATCGGTCCAGCCCTTATTCTCCACTTAACATAGCCATTCTTGTCATTCTGGGCTCTGCTCCAGCCACTCCTCCTCCAGGAAGCCTTCTCAGATCACCCAGTGCTCTGACATTTCTCCCACTTCCTCCAGCTGGTCCTAGTCAGCTCCATTCCCACTGGATTTAGCTATTTACTCCTTGCTTCCTCTCATCCTTCTTCAACAGATTTGTGTGTGTGAGGAAGATTGTCACTGAGCTAACATCTGTGAACATCCTCCTCTATTTCGTGTGGGATGCTGCCACAGTGGGACGCTGCCACAGCGTGACTTGGTGAACCGTGCTAGGTCTGCGCCCGGGATCCAAACCCGTGAACCCCGGGCCATGGAAGCAGAGCACGCAAACTTAACCACTATGCCACTGGGCCGGCCCCTCAACAGGTATTTTTAGCCAGCTAGATACTAGATGCTGGTGAATGAATGAAAGAAAATACGGTATGATAATAAGTGCTCTCACGGAAGGTAGTCCAGGAGCCTGGGAACAGAAAGGGGGGAGAGTCTGACTCTTAAGTAGCAGAGGCTCAGACAGAGCTTCCTGGAGGAGGTGAAAATTGAATGAAGCCTTTAAAACTGGTAGATGTTTTCTAGGAGAGGAGTGCCGGGTAGAAGGAACAGCATGTGCAAAGCAGAAAGGTGTAGAGTGTGAGGTCAGAGGTAGCAAGAGATGCGACTGGGTGGCAGGGGTGGTTAAGCTGGGGCCAGAACGTGGAGGGTCTTGTAAGCCTAACCTTGACTCCAGAGGGGCCGGCTCCAGGGAGGGGCAGGACCTAGGCTGTTTGGGGCCTTAGGAAGCTGACTCTGGCGGCAGTGTGGAGAGTAGGTTGGGGGCAGGGAGGGGGCAAGGGGAGTGGATGGGCTGACATTTAGGAGGTGGACCTGGCAAGTCTTGGTGGCTGATCGGACTTGGGGGGAGGGGAGAGAGAGAATGAAGATCATCGTTGTGGAAATCCCAGGCCCTTGAGCTCTGTCCATAGTCTACAGCGGGTCCCATCGAGTGCCTGGACACTGTCCCTGGGGCTCTCAGCTTGGAGCCCCTGAGGTCAATTACCCTGAACAGACCCCGTGTCTGGTCTGGCCCTTGAGGCCTCAGAGGGGACGCCCTGGAGGCTGGCCTGAGGACTTCACATGCCAGAGTGTCTTGGCTGAGATTCACGGAGCCCGAAGGCACTCGGCGTGCACATCCCTATCTGCTTTTAGGGACGTCAGTGGGGGTCAGGGTGGGGTAGGAGGTGAGTGGGCTGGGAGAGGCCAACATCTTGGGAACCAGAGGGACAGCAGAGAGCAGGCAGGCAGAGCTCACTGAGGGCTCAGAGAGTCGGGAGGGAGTGAGAGTTAGAGTTGACAAGCATTGATTAAGCTATTACCACGCACCAGGTGCTGTGCTACTGGCTGGGGGATCAGAGGGACACATCTCTGCCCCTGGAGGGCACTCAGCTTCAAGAAGTAAAACAAACGGGAGGGCTTTTGCCTTTCAGCAGCCCCGCAGCAGGTCAAGGAGGCTGGAGGGGCCAGAGTAGGAGAGAGGGCTCAGGAGAGTCGGGGGCGGCCCTGGCTGTGGCTTTGCTTGGGCACTCTACTGATGTGGGGGGGCTGGACATCAGCTGAGGGGTCCTGGCCTGCGCCCACCCCTCTTGAGCCTTGACTGCTGGGCGGGGGGAATTCCATGGGCTCTGTGCCCAACTTCTCACTGAGGGAGGTTAGCTGTAAGCTGTCATTCTCCATGGCGCACATCCTCCTTCACACGGGCAATCTAGAGACTTCCCCTCTGCTCCGCCGTCCCGTGGATGTCGGCCTCCTGGAACCCGCTCAGCATGGACTGCTGCTGTGTTCCTGAAGCCTTCGGGCTCCCTGCCCCTCCAGATAGATCTGCCATTGGGCGCTGGATCTGTTTCTCTTATTTATATATTCATTCGTTCCTTCAACTTCTGCTTATCTGTCCATGTGGGCACTTGAGTGGGGACTCGGGGTACAGGGATAACACGGCATTCAAGCCCCTGTTTTCCTAGAACTCTCAGTCTAAGAAAGAGTAGACAATAAATAATTACAACAAGAGTGTGAGCAAAGCCTGGAGAGCCCAGAGGAGGACTCATGTCAGAGTGGGGTTAAGAGTCAGCCTCTCAGGACAAGAGATGTCATCCTGAGACCCTCGGCTGGTGGTAGTTACTTGGTGAAGTGTGAGGATGAGGGTTTCAGGCAGAGGGCATCGCCTTTGGGAAGACATGGAGGTAAGAGAGAGCACGAACATTTGGGCGGGAAGGAAGTGCGTGACTGTGGTCTTATCTTTTTTTTTTTTTTTGAGGAAGATTAGCCCTGAGCTAACTACTGCCAGTCCTCCTCTTCTTGATGAGGAGGCCCGGCCCTGAGCTAACATCGTGCCCATCTTCCTCTGCTTTATATGTGGGAAGCCTACCACAGCATGGCGTGCCAAGTGGTGCCATGTCCACACCCGGGATCCGAACCGGCGAACCCCGGGCCGCTGAGAAGTGGAATGTGCGAACTTAACCGCTGCGCCACCGGGCCGGCCCGGACTCTTTCTGACTCTCCTCTTCTGAGCATGTGGGAGGGTTGCCCTGAGCACCTGGGACGGTTCCATATGACTAGTTCTGGCCAATGAGTTGTGAAAGGAAGTGACGTGTGCCACTTCTAGGCTCAAGTTGAAGTGAGCCTAACTTAATTGTCAGTGTGAAACCTTCCACGGCAGTCCTTCCTTCCAACACAGCGACTGACAACTTTCAAAATGGCGGCTGCTCCAACGGCTTGGGACCCCAAGTGACTGTGATGAGCAGAGCCCTGGGTCAACACTCACTGGCCATATATTGTAAGTGGGAAATACTGATGGTTTAAGCTTCTGACATTTTGGCGATGTTAGTGACCACAGCATAACCTAAACCATCTGGACCAGTACGGTGACGGAGTAGGGAGTGTTTCCCATGGATAAGTAATTAAAGGGCTTTAAGCAGAGAGAAAGCAGGTAAGATTTGTGTTTTAGAAAGATGGCCCTGGCTGCTGGGTGTGGAGTCTGGACATCAGTCTGGGACAGGCTGCAGTGACACAGGCACGAAATGGTGGGGCCTCAGCTAGGGCATGAGAGTGGGAGTGGAAAGATGTGCGCGGATGTGAGAAACCTTGTCTTGGGAATTGGATGTGGGAGGAGAGGGCAAGAGAGATGTCAGAGATGACTCCTCAGTTTTGGGGGGCACTCAGTGGAGGGCAGTGCCTTCTGTGATGTGGGAAGCAGTTTAGGGGGAGGAAGAGTTCTGGTTGGGACATCAAGGAGGGGGCATCTGCTTGGCAGTTGGATAGATGGGTCTCAGCTCAGGAGAGAGAGGAACGGGCTGGAGGTAGAGATCTAGGCCACAGAAGCACAGAGACGGCAACTCAATCATCACCGGGGAGCCTGTTCTTGCAGGGAGAGCTCGGAGTGAGCAGAGCAGGGCCCCAGGACGGCCTCCGGGGCAGAGAACAAAGTGGAGAGGCACTGGGTACTCCCAAAGGGAAGCACCCCGCCCTTTGTGGTCTGGGGCAGGGGCTGTTGCCCAGAGCACCCCTTGGCCCGGGATGGGGGCCTCTCTGCTGCTCCAGGGCTCTCACAGCCCCAGGGGCTCAGGGACCTTTGTCTCTCAGTCTCTCCAGCCTCACTGGCCGGCTGGCCCCACTGTCACCTCTTTGGCAAATTCGCTCATCTGTGGCCGGGATGAGTTCGGCATCCAGAGGCCTCTGCACTGAGGAGGGAGGCAGGAAAAGTCTAAAGTTTCCAGAGCTCTCTGCTGCTAATGATCTAGGATTCCAGACCTCTCCGGGTAGTCAGACGCCCAGATCCTCGGCTCCTGTTATTCTAAGACCCCGTGACTGGCCCACGCTAACCTCTGCCATCTTGGAACGCTGGGGGTTGAACTGACGAGTCACTCAGCGTGGGCCGTGCCTGTGCCGGCTCTGTCTGGAGCTCACATGGCCCTCGGGTGGGAGCTCATCTCCCGTCAGGTTCCCGGGTGTGGCAGCTGCTGCCTCTGCTGTCCCCCTCAAGGGCGCCCTGAGTCTGGAAACGTGGGTGCTGAGAGGGCCAGGCCTCCAGCAGGGACTGTGCTTTGTTAACATCCTCCTTTTCTGAGCCCCTGAACTGAGAAGGCACCAAAACCCAGCGGGATCTTTGCAAAGAACTGTTCTGCAGCAGCTAACAGGGCAGCGAACGGCTGGCTAGGGGAAGAGCCTAGAATTTGACCTGAGCCTGTTTCTGGGACGTGGTGACCGCGGCTTCCAAGGAAGAGGGCCGTGGGGTGGGCCAGGACTCCAGCCCCGGGCCCCTGGCCTGTCCCTGCTGTCCTCTGCCTCTGCATCTGGGGCTCGGGCCACATTAATGATTTAAGGAACAATTATAGGGCCGAGTCTCTTTTTACAAACGCCAGTGTTCCCTCCTGCAATGAATTCCAGATGGCGGGAGCTCTCGGTGAGGGAACTGGCTCCTCCGAGGATGGCCTGCCCCCGCAGAGTGACAGCGGCCTCGGACGAGCCAGCAGTCTCCCGACACGCCGGCCTTTACAAGTTACCCGACCCCTTTCCAGTTTGTTTAAACCTTTTTCTTTTTCCATGCAGATGTTCCTCCGGGTGAGCGATCTTTATAGTTTTGAAAAGATTATATCAGTTTTCCATGAGATTGGGTTACTGTATTTCTTGGGCACCCCCCTTTTTAACGGCCCTAGAAAGGCCAATTCCTGCATCAGACATCACTAATGGAATGTAGAGAGGGAGGCTGCAAAGCCAGGCAAGCCAGGAGCACTAAGCCCCGGGCTCAGAGTAATGCAGAAGGAAAACAGACTTCCAGCGGGCTCCTTCGAGAGGCGGCCGCCCCGGTCAGAGAGCTGAGAAACTGCTTGGGCCACGCATTTTTCGATGATTATCAAAGGTGTTAAAATAGAGACAGCGGCACATGTTTGGCTTGAGGGCGGGAGAGGCCGCCACGCAGTTTTGCAGGCTTCAGCTGTCTTGAATCAAAACTATCACTTTGATACTGGAAAATTATTATGAAAATGTTAGTTTTGGGCCTCGGAGCACAAAGCAAAGATTGCTTGGAAGGCCGAGGGCTCTTCATTTAGCATTTGTGTCACGTCCAAAAACAATCTCTCCCCACTGTGGGATTCCACCTTCATCCAGGCGCGCGGGCGGCTCCATCCCTCCCCGCAGCTTCCCAGGGCACTCGAGCGAGCCGGAGGCCACCTGGTCTTCAAGTTCAGCGAAGATGGGAGGTGGGCAAGGTCAGAGCAGGCTTCCTGGGCCAGAGGGATGAACTCCAGATTTGGAGGCGAAAGCGGTTTATGCAGGGAGAGAGAGCCGGGAAGGGGAGCTGAGATTTTCCAAGGACCTAGTTCCTAGCAGGCTGTTTCATAGGTGAGGGTTAGGGTGGTGATGTCACAGCCCGGGTGCCTGGTGAAGGATGAGGTTCAACCTGCACTTAGCTAACCCCACTGGCCAAGAGGGAGAGAAGGAGGAGTGGAGGAGGCTGGATGCCTGTGGGCCCGGGGATGGGGAAGGAATGGTCCGTGCTTTTCTGGGCTGCAGTGTGAGCGTGGGGGGCAGCAGTGACCTGGAGAGGGCCTCGAATGACGTGCCAGACGAGGCAACTTCATTCAGTTAGACACTGAAACATTTAAACAACCACCATTCAAATTCTCAACTAATTTTTTCATGCTCCAAGGCCCTTTGCTGGACTCTCTTCCTAGAAAGGAAGGGGAGGAGACATCGATATTGACTGACCTCCTACTGTGGGCGGGTCTCTGGGAAACGGAAAGAAGGGAGGCATACATCCCGCCCTCAAGAGGCTCAGGTCCACAGGGAGAAGCAAGAGAAGGACAGGGGCTGCAGGACCCCGGAGGAGAGGCTGCTCCCTCATCCTGAGCTCAGACGCTGCTCAGAGCTTTGGACAATGGGAAGGAGATGGCTGAGCTGAGCCTTCTGGGCAGAGGTGCACCAAGGAAAGAAGCTGGGAGGGGCGTTCCAGGCGGAGGGTGCTGTCAGTAGGCCAGGCTGCTGCAGCCCCAAGGAGACGGGGAGTGGCCCCGAGGGGACGTGGCTGTTGGAAGCGCTGAGTCCAGGCTGCTCCAACAGAGGTCTCATTAGAGAAGCACGGGGCCACCGCGGCTCAGACGCCACTGAGGAGGGATCTGTGGCCCTCGCTGGGAGAGACCTCTCCAGAAGGGATGGAGGGGCTGGGGGCTCCGTCCGGGCCATGATGGTCGCAGGAGTTGGCGGTCGTGCCAGGAGCTGCACAGACTCAGGGCAGAGCTGCTGCCTTTAAATCTCATCAGGCGTGTTGGGGGCAGCGGGAGCAGATGTGCCATGGGGTGTGGCCCCTGGGAAGGCCTGAGACTGTCATGGTCCTCATGGTTGTTTGCACAGGGGTCATTTGTGGGTATGGTGTCCCCAGAGACGCCACCCCATTTCATTCCACATCATGCCCAGACTTTCTGTGTGGGGCCTTTGGTTTGGCACCGTGGGCCTCAGACCTGTCCTCCTCAAGGGTCACTCCAGCCTCTAAAATCTCCCTCCTCCACCCCAACATTCGTCTCCATCTTCGAGGCTGTCCATTCCTACGGTGCATGGATCTCGGCACAGTGTTCGTGCTTGGCAATCATCTGATCTAGTTTTGGGTCACTTGCTGCATGATGTGTGGTAAACCTGCTCAGCTCTCTGGGCCTCGGTGTCCTTTACTGGGTCAGGAAACTGAGAGTCCCTGTCCTAGGGCCTCCCTTGCCCAGGTGTGGAAGAATCAAATGAGGTCAAGAATGGTGGCGAGTACATTATAATTGTTGGAGGCAGCCCGGGGTGGGGAAGAAACGGCGTAGATCCTGGCCCCTGGCCATGGCCAACCCCTTCACTGCTGGGGCCTCAGATCCTGGAAGTTCTTGCAGGGCAGGGGTGAGGAAGTTCCACCCATGATCTCCACTCCCCACTGAAGTCATCTTGAAAGTTGTAAGTGTAGAATCGTGTGGAGGCCCATTGAAAATACTTTGGGGGGCTTCCCATCGTCCCTAGACTCAAATATCAGGTCATTGCCTGGCCCATGGGGCCCTGCCTTGTCTGTTCTCTGCCTACTTCCCCAGACTCACCCAGTGCTACTCCCCCTTTCTCTCTGCTCTCTGCGCACAAGGAGGAAATGAGTTCAGCACTCCCCTGCCTCAGGGCCTTGGCACATGTTGTTCTTCTGCATGGAGTACTCTACCCCAAACCGTTCCTCTGGCTTACTCTTACTCAGCATTCAGGTCTCAGCTTAAAGATTATTTTAGAGAGGCCTCCTTCACCCCCTCTCCTGTGGTATGCTCTCTTTGCCCCTAGCATCTTCTTTTCAAAGCTTTGTAAAGTGTATGTTAATGGAGTGGAGGTTCGTTTTGCCTGTCTGCCTCTGTGGACTGTAAACTGGATGAAGTCAAGGATAAGGTCTGTTTTGTTCATCACTGTCTTCCCTGTACCTCATCCAATGCTTGACCCACAATCAATGCCCAATAAGTATTTGTCCAACTGAGCGAAGGAGCTATGCAGTCAGCTTGGAGGTCACTATTAACGTGTCCGTGTGGCTTACAGGGAAACAGACTTGGAGAGGAGAGGCATCTGGACCAGCTTCTCAGAGCAGAGGAGTATAGTTGGGGCATCAGTACATCCTGAGGGCCTGTACTGGGAATTGGGAGGGCAGAGAGAATAATCAGAGGCCTCTCAGGGTGCCCAGGGAGGTCTGCCACCTTACCCCTCCGGCCTCTCAGGGCCTCCACGCTGGGCAGGCCAGTGGGGCTGGACTTGGTGGGCAGCCTGCAGCTCTCCCGTGTTCCTGCGCCTACAGGTGCAACCCACATGAGCAGGTGAAAATGCAGAGGTGCTGACAGCTCTCAGCCCTGTGCGCCCTGGGGCATCTGGTTTGGATTTGGTCAGGGTTTTTACTAGTTGTTTTAGAGACACTTAAGCCTGCACATTACACCTTGAGCCCACCACATGGCTCCTCCAGGGCCTCATCGAGCCACCCCGGGGCAGGCAAAGGGCATCCCGCAGACCCGCCATTGGAAGAGTAAGAGGTCCCGCCAGCGCCCTGTCGGGGACCAGGTAATTGGCAGTCGCTGTGCCTCTGGCTCCTCCATGGGCTGTGCCATGCAGAGATGTGGGAGACACGTGCAGAGTCCAGCCCCGAGCTCTGGGACACCTCAGCCATTTGATCCCAAAGTCCCATTCTCGCATGATCTCTCTCAGTGCCCTTCCATGCCCTTGACACTGAGATACTCACCTTCTGTGAACATGCCCTGTGCCTCCAGCCTCTGTGCCTTTGCTTATGTACTTGTCCCCGCCAGAAGTGTCCTTGCCGATGTGGACAAAGAACCGTGAATCCTCCTCCATTAGTCTGGCGTTTGCAGAGGGCAGAACCGGGACCGGATGGGGAGGTTGCTTCCAGCTCCGTCCAAGCAAACTCTTCCCATTAGAGCCGCCAGCAACGGGCTGATCTGCCCCAGCTTCACCCAGAGCCTGGGAAACGGGCCCAGTGCACAAGGTCCCCGGCGGTGGGCTTTTCTTATCCTCTTAGGCCTTGGTCTTCCTTTCAGAGCCAGCTTCATGCCTCACGGAGCCCTGCGTTTACCCCAGTCTCATTCTTCAGGCCCATTTCCTCTCCCTGGCACATATCCTGGCTGCCACCGCCCTGACGTGGTCATGGAATCTTCGTTCCTCCTCTGAACTTGGTTGCCTGCCGTGGGGCTGGGCTAGCCTGGTGGAACCAGCACACGAGAGATGGAGACTTCCAACAACCCCTGTTGCTTCTGTGGAACCCTAAGGTTCCGGGTTTCCAAGGTCCTGTGATTCTAGATTTTATTTATCTAACGTCTTGTGGTTCCATTGTTTGATGCTTTTAAGGGTTCTAACACCCAGGAGCCCGTGACACTAAATTTATAGGATTCTCTGACTCTAGGCTGCCCTGTACTTGCAAGTCTCCAGAGCCCAGCCCGGGGCTTGACACCTCCTATATGCTCAAGAAATGTTTCCTGTATGGTTCTCTGATTCTCTTACTCTGAAATTCTATGTATTTCCAAATTTCCAGGAACCCCTGAGTCTATAGGAATTGATCATTCCATTCAACATTGAGAGGGACTGAGTTTCCACTTTCTGATCGATGGTGGCAGAGACAGCGTAGAGAGGTGGCGACGAGCCAGTGTTTGGGAGGCGGAGGTGGAGGGGGTGACATGCCATGCAGATGGGCCAGTTTCCTCTCTAGCCCATTCCTCTAGTTAGATGTGGGTGGATGGATGGAGTCTTTGGGGTCAGCTGCACCAGACAAGCCCGAGCAGCCTCACGAAGCGCCACCTGCACAGGCCTTGGGGGAGCTGCTAGGGACTCTCTGCACCCAGGGGACTCTCGTGAAAGCCCATGGCAGCCTTTAGGGTCTCTAGCCTCTTAAGGGATGGAATCCCCAGGTGTTTGTCGACAAAAGGGAGTTTCAGAGCTTCCCCCAGGAAAGACACTAGTGGCTTCCAGCCTGTCCGTTTTTTCTCTTGCACCAGAGGCGAGCTCTGTCCTGGATGGATGGGATTTCCTCTTAAGATGCAAAGTGCCTCTGGTTCGGCTTGAGGTTGAGCATCTGAGACTGAGGGCAAGGCCCATCTCTGGGGAATAATCCCCTAGGGCGAGAGCCATGGGGTCAGCATGCTGAGGACAACAGCAGGACCTTGCCCAGCACTCATGGCAGAAGCCCTTGGAGGAAGATTCTAGCCTGGAAATCAGCTACGTGATTGCAGGCCCACAGGGAGTGGCGAGGGCTGCCGGAGCCCCATCCCAGGTTGTCTTGGCAGGGAGGTTGGCATGCGATTTCAAGGCCCCTTTCTGTTGACAGAGTCTCTGATTAGATTCAGGATGTCAGAGCGAGAAGGAGCCTTCAAGATAATTGAGGGCCACCTCCCTCAGTGTACATAGGGGGAAACTGAGGCCCTCAGAGAGGAAACGACTCACTGTGTGAGTTGATTGCAAAACTGAGGCAAGATGCCCATGACCTTTCCTCTGATTACTGTGAATTTCTATTATTACAACATATCGAGGTCAGATATGTGACTCTCTTGGTCCCTGGAATGGAGTGGCTGTGAGTAATAAACTTTTAGAGTGAGGTGGACCTGGATTGGTCCCACCTCGACCCCGTGGACTTGGGCAAAGTAATCACCCCCAGCCTGAGTATCTCGTGTATAAAATGGTAATGATAAGACCCACCTCAGAAGCTTCCATGCCCCACCTCTCCAACTATTTGCGGTGAAACACTGTTTTTTATGTTCAATCTTTCGCTGACCTGTAATACTTTTGTGAAATACAATAAAATTTTTCACGGCAATGCCAGATACTTATAAATGTTTCTAATTGCTTTCTTTCAATTTCTGCAAACTCGTCACAAACTGGTGGCCAAACAGAGACTGGCAGGTACCAGGCCCCAAGCACACTTGGAGTGGAGCCGATGGAGGCCGCGCCGACGCGAGTGTGTCTTGAGTAAGTTCAAGGTGGAGGAATGACTCAGCATGAGTCACAACATCATCCTGTGGACGCACCTGCTCAGTGCCCGGTGGGCTCCGCACATTATTTCGTGTGAAATCCCTCCTGCCTGCCTGGGTGGCATGATGACCTCATTCTGCGGGCTTTGCTGGGTTTCCATGCTCCTTCCCCTAGGCGAAATGCCCTGGATGATGACCACATCGTATTCCCCGCTTTGCTCTGAAATTGGCCCTGCAAAGGTTATTCAGGTTGACAAAATGAACATTTCCTGTTGCCATTCGGGAAAATGCCGTCCCGGCCCTGGTGAGAAGCTCTAGTTTCCATCCGGGCAGATGGCGTGGGCCAGGCACCAGCCCCAGCTCCTCCGGGGAGGGGCCCAGCCTGCAAGGGTGCTGCTGGGCACTCAGCTCTGGGGTGACTGGGCTCAAGGCTCTCCAAGTTGGCAGGAGAAACAGGTCCGTGCCTTGCCCTCCATTCCGAGTGCATGCTGGAAGGGAGATTTATGGGGCGATGTGGGGGAAGGGATAGTTTATCTTCTAAACGAAAACTTTGGGAAGCCTCTGCTTGGGACCCAGACCTCACAAGGATCTAATTAAAGGCCTATTAGTCAAGCTAATTCCCGACATGACATCGGTTTGCATTAGACAAACATCTTTGACTTTTCAAACACTCTCTTGGGAGCCAGGACTTGACTGTGTGACATCTATTGATACATAATCGGGGAAACGGCTGACAACAAATCGGGCTGTCTGATGCCAGGGGGTTGCGCGCTGGAAGGTCGTGAGGGCTGGTTTTATTCGGTTGTCAGGTGTTCGGCTCGTAAACCCCGTGGGGCACCATTTCTCTGCAAGGTGATCCCTCTCGTTGGCTTGTGATTAAGTAAATGATCAAAGATCTAATGGGGCTCTTGCTGGTGTCTGTGCCAGGCCATAGGCTGCTCATCTCTGTGTCCCTGTGACCAGACCAGGACCCAGCACACAGCAGGTGCTCAGGAGTGGGGCAGAAGGAAAGGCTCGATTACAGCAGCCTGGGCCTCAAGCAAATCAACAGTCTCTGTCCTCCAGGAGAGCAGAGATCAGTGGGGTGGGCATGCGCAGGAGCAGCGACGCAGTGACCAGGTGCTGTGGCAGGACACACACTGGCTGTAAGAGCTCGTGGAGGGTGTGTCCGTGGGTGCTTCCGAAGGCTGCACCTCTCATGGGGCTGGGTCTGAAAGATGTCTGTCTCGAGCATCACGGATTTGGACATTGGTCCAGCCACACAGAGCCATTTACACATCCTCGTTGGCCATCTCCCTCATCCCATAATCACAGGCACTGTGTGTGAGGTCAAGGGTCACAGTTGGGGCCCAACTGTGACCAGGAGCAGGACTCAGTCTACAAAAGGGTTAGCATTCAGACCGTGTCTGGGCCTCGTTTGAGTTGGGCCTAGGGCTTATCTACAACTAGGTTCAGGGCTCAGTTTGCCATGCAGGATCAGGGCTCAGACTGTGGTTGGGGTCGGCGCACTGTCTGTTTTCCCTTCTGAAAGTTCTGGGAGGCGGGAACCAGTCCTTAACCATCCTTTTTCTCATAAGTTTGTTGCACAATGAGTTCTCAGACAGTGTTTATTAAATCGAATTCTGCTGCTTTGAATCAGGAGTGATCACAGTCTTTGCAGAATAGTCCTGTAGCAAGGGAAACAGACAAAGGGTATTTTCTGAGTGACCCCATATGGAGTGCTGCCCCATTACCTTAAAGGTAGTGAGCTTCTTGTTACCGGAGGCATGCAAGCACAGTGCCACATCAAGCTGGGGGAACAGGGGGCTCTTGCCTCAGCAGGGGATGAGCCACAATTCAGAGATTCGGACCGTGGGCATCCAGCTCCGGGACGCCGACCATCATGACAAAGAATCTGCACAAACAGCAGTTGCCCGATCCACAACCAGGGGCCAGTCCCACGCTTCCGATTGTTCCCCGTGTCTGCAGCTTGCCGGGGTCAGCCTCATCCATCAGCAGCACTGCCTGTCATCGGGCCTCTGACAGGCCTCCGGCCACCAGGGTCTGCTTCTTGGTGAAAGCCCTTATTAAAATTAATCTCGTTTTTACGACGGCACCATCTATCTTCCATCCAGTGGGAACTCAGGGGTCACTGTATTTTTGTTTACTGTCAGCCTACTTCCTTTGGCCATAAATTGCTTTCCTTCCCAGCTGAGCTGGAGCCCTAGAGAACAACCCAATTTTGTTTCTTTTTTTTTTTTTGAAAAAAGCTCTGCTTGGGTTGCCTCATTTCTCTGGCCTCTGCTGCCGCCCTCCATCTGCTCTCTGTTTGGGGAGCCTGACGATTTCAGTTGTTCCTGTCTCCAGGTGGCAGCCACCCACACTCTGTCCTCTGTTCTCTTCTTCTTGTCTAGGGAGTAGAGTTTTTCTGCAAGTTTAAGAGATATGTGCTGAGCATCTGTCATGGGTGGGACCTTATGTGAAGGCCACCAGGGAACACAATCCAGCAGGAGAGACCGAAAGGGTATGCGTGTGGTATTGCTGTCCCTTCTGCCTAGAGTACTCTTTCTGCCGGAGAACTCCTACTCATCCTTCAAAACCCAGCTCCAACCATGCCCGCTCTGGGAAGCCTTTCCTGATCCTCCTCCAAGACTGAGTGATCTGCCACAGAGGATTTCTTTTTATTACAGCACTCTCATTCATGCTGTTTTGTAATTATCTGTTTACGTATTGTTCCTTGAAAGCAGAGAACATTTCTGTATTAGTTTCTTAGGGCTGCCATAACAAAGTACCACAAACTGGGTGGCTTGAAACAACAGAAATGTGTTCTGCCCCAGTTCTGGAGGCTGGGAGGTCCAAAATCAAGGCGTTGATGGGGCTGTGCTCTCTCTGAAGCTTCCAGGAGGGAATCTCCCCTTGCCTCTTTCAGCTTCCGGCAGCCCCGGGCGTTCTGGGCCTGCGGCGGCACGACTCCATTCTCCGCCTCTGCTGTCACATGGCGTTCGTTCCTTGTGTCTGTGCCTCTGTGTCTCTTCTCTTCTTATAAGGACACCAGCCATGTCGCATTGGGGCCCACCCTACTCCAGCACGACCTCATCTTAACTACTTCCATCTGGAGTGACTCTATTTCTAAATAAGGTCGTGTTTGGAGGTCCTGTGGTTAGGGCTTCAATTCATCTTTTCGGAGGGACACGATTCAGCCCATAACAATCTCTTATTCATTTTATTCCCAGCATCGAGCACAGCCCTGGGCGTGAACTAGGTGCTCAGGAGATTATGTCAAGTAAATCAACACTTTTCTTAAATGATTAAATGAATATATAAAATATAAGATAGCAAAATATATAAGCCCCAGTGAGAGAGACAAATAAGTGCTCCATGCGCCAAGCGCAGGAGAGACTAATTCCACCTGGGGGCTTCCGGGAGGGCATTTCCATGGGGCTTTGAGGAATCAGTAGAAGTTCAACCAATGGAAAGCTTAGGAGAAGGCAACAAAGGAGCAAAGTCAAGGACATAAAGTAAGGACGATGCACATTGACGTGATGGGCCCACCGAAGCTTGGAAGGTAGACTTTATTTCGCAGTCGCATGGCTAGAAGGTGGCAGACCCAGCGCTGAGACCCACATCTCTCCAGTCCTAGTGAGGTTTTCTCCATTACTGTATTTCGCTCTTGCATTAAAATTCACGTTCCTTCCATGGCCCCTGAAAGACCTGTGCCTCCTGTCTTGAGAGGATTGTACTTGCCTCAAACAGGTAAATCATTGATGCTTCCCTTTGAGACTTTTTAAATTTGTGTTCTTGTTGGGGGTCTGTGGGCCCATGTTAATTTCCACTTGGGAAGCCCATTTTTCAGATCGGCGTGTGAAGGCAGAGGGGCCCCAGGGGCTGGTCACTTCAGGCTGCCCTAGAGTACAGGGAGCAGGACAGGCCACAGACAGCTGCTACTTACCTACTCCCCCAAAGTGCCCCGCATTCAACAACGATTCCTCCAGCATTTCTTAAAAAGCATGTATTCATAGACTATGGCAGGCTACTGTAATTCTGTGGTAGCATTAAATGAGTGAATACACGTGACATGCTCAGAGCAGGGCGGCCACAGAGCAGGACTGGAAGGAGCTGTGGCTGGTGTAATTATTTTCTCATTGATGGGGCTTCGCGTACGGCGTGAGGGGAAAACGGGCTTGGAAGGTCTGGGTCTGTGCCGCGTTATCTGTAATAATGGGAACTTTTGCCTGGAGACTTTAGAAAACTCCAGCCTCATGTCAGCATCACTGTCATTGCGTGGGAGGCTGCCTCCTTCTTGATGAAAGGGGTTATTGAGGAAGAGTGAGAGGACGGGGTTCCAAAGCAGAATCTTCGCAAACAGAGGCCTGAGGCGGCAGGGCGAGGGTGCTGAGGCCTGGGAGCAAACCAGACATTTAGGAAGCAGTCACCAAACGCCAATGAGACCAGGCAAAAAGCACCAGTTTGTGCCTATTCTGTGTATTTATTTCAGTCTTGCTCATCTTTTTTTTTTTTTAATCTCACTTTATATATTCTTGTAACTGAGTTCAACTTAATCTTTTAAAATTTATGGTTATTTGAATATAGAAAATGGCCAGTAATTCGGGCTGGGGAAAGTCAGACGATTCTCTGAGGACAGCGTCTTCCTCACCATCCTCCACGTGAAGTCACTTGCCAGATGCCCGAGTGCCCCTCCTGCCCTCACGTCTGTCCCCGGCTCCCTCCGTCCACCTGCCTCTGCCTCCCTCATCTGCAGCGGCTCCCCTTGCTGGGGGGTGGCACCCCCTCACCCTGTCTTTCCCCAGGTGGAACCGCTCCACCCCCAGGGCTGGGTTAGCGGGGACTAGCATCCGAGGCCCCCCAGGATTTGGCCCAACCTCTCTTTCCAAACCTTGTTCCCACCCCTTCTTGACCATATCCTTCCCTCTTGCCAAACAAGACAGCTCGTCTGGGAAAAGAAAGGAAAAACCATTAGGCCCTGAAGACAAAACCACAGTTAAAAAAAAGTCCATGTCTCTATAAAGTTTGTGATTCCTTTTTTCACCGTGTTTCCTGAAATGACTTCCCAGCTCTCTCCCCCTTCTATCTCCTGACCCTCTTCCCTCGCCCCACCAGGTCGTCCCAGCTCCACTGAGCGGCCTGTCCCCTCCCTGGCCGTGCCAGAGAAATTCACGGCTACTCAGAGCTTCCGCAGCTCTTTATTTTTCCATTTCTTTTGACTGTTAGAATTTTCTGCCTTGGATTATACTTATGTTTTGTATATCTCCTCTACCGAGCTCTGAGTTCCTTGAAGGAATAAACCATTTGTCATTCATTAACTCATTCATTCATTCATTCCACTGAGCGTCCAACACGCAGGGTCTCATCCGATGCTGTGATGGTATCAAGATGCCTAAGACAGGCCCTTGCCTCGCAGGAGTTCAAGTCTCAATTGAAAAGTCAAATTAAAAAGCCTCTGGGTCTCAGCCTTGGGGGTCTTCGACTCCTTGGAGATTTTAGTGAACGCTGTCGCTCCGCAGCAAGGGTGTGCACACAAGACACTGCCTCCCGCTCAGAGTGTTTCCAGACCTTCCGAAGCCGCGAGGCAGGCTCAGGAGCTCCGCTCCAGGGGCAGAGATGAACGGAGCCCCTACTATGCGCCAGTTCCTGGAGAAGGGGCTTTTCCTGAATCGCCTCTCAGCGGCCACATCACCCGCCGCCCCGCCGGCCTCTGCTCTCCCTGCCCCGAGGAGGGACAGAGGGCCAAGCGCGGGCTGCTCTCAACAGCCGCGGTTTTGTGTTTCTCTAAGAAACGCTTTCCTACTTTAGACTTGTCACTGGAACAGGATGGCCTCTGGCCAGCCAGCCTCACTGTGGGAAGGAGGAGGTATTTGGGAGCTAAAGTGTCCCAGGCCTGTCACACGAGAGCGTCTGTCTGGGCCTGGCTGACAGTGACGCCTGTCTGCCCCCCGCGGCCCGGAGAAGCAGGAGCGGGCGAGAAGGGCTGTCGGCGGCCAGCGGGGGAGCGGGAGGGCGGCGAGCGGGAGCGGGGCCAGGGCTCTGGGCTCCGGGGGGCTGCGCCCCGAGGTCTCCCAGCCGGGGACCCTGCCAACCTGGGACCCTGGTCCTTGAATGTGGCCATCTTGGGACATGTTTGCGCAGAAGAACAATCCAGAAGTCTCTTCCTAGTCGCTTTTCCTTTCTTCTCCCTCCAGCAGAAGATTTGTGGTATCTGGGAAAAAAAGAAAGGAAAAACTATTAGGTCTTGAATGTAAAACCACAGGACTTTTTTAAAAAGTGTTTATTTTTCTGCAAAGTTTGTTTTTCTTCCAATGGGAAGAAATGGGCCAGCTCTCTAACGCCGGCCTCCGCTGGCGGCCAGGAGCCGTGGAAAGATGGCTCCTCCCTGGAAGGGGTCAGCTGATTGGGAACAGCAGGCCGAGCGGAGCAGGGCCTTATTCCCGTGTCTCCCTGCGAGGGGCCCGCGTGTGGGACAAGGAGGTCCTGTCCGAGGAGGGAGGGGACCAGGAGGATGATGAGGACCAGGTGGCCCTCTTCACTGGAAAGAGAGCTCTCCGGACTCCAGGGCAAAAATGCTGCTGCCAGCTCCTGGGAGCCTGCCGTGGCCAAGCTCCAAGCCGGGTGCATTCCATTTATATCATTCACTCCTCACTGCAAACCTGTGAAGTTATCATTGCTACCATTTCACAAATGGGGAAACTGAGGCGGGAGAGTATCGGTAGTGATCCCACAGCAACTAAGTGGTACAGCTGGGATCCGAACCTCGTCGAGTCTGATTCCCATGGCTTTGCTCTGTGTGATATGGTGTCTTGCAAGTGACCTTGGGCAAGTGACCTTTCTGTGCCTCAGTTCTCCAGTCTGTAAAGTGGGTATCATGGGATTTTTCTGAGCATTCAGTGAGCAGGTAGGTATCAAGCCTCAGAGCAGTGCCTCGCACGTGGTCACGATGTGGTGGCAAGTCCCTCCACCTCTCAGGACTGACTCAGCTCCTCCAAGAAGACTTTCCTGATGCTCACCGCCCCCTCGCGGGGCTGGGGACCCCCTTCTGCTCTCCGCGCTCCTCGAGCTCATCCCTGGCAGCCTGATCTCCATCGCAGCCTTGCCCTCGTCTGAGTCGCTTCCCACACCGGTGGGGACTTGAGTGCCCCACAGCACACCTGGCACACGCTCAGGGAGTCTTCGCTGAACTCCTATGACTGATTTTTTCCCCTCAAAAGTAGGTTTGCTTTTTGTGAGTCACGCCAAAGGAACCGCCAGAACGGTGTGCCTTCTGGCTCCGACAGGAGTAAGGAGGGATGGGTCGTGTGGGCGGGAAAGGCTTTCTGGTCATAGCTGTCGCAGCAAGCCTGGCGTGGAGCACGCTCCCTGGAGGTGGACAAACGTAGATGATGGACCAAGCTCATCCACTCTTTCACTGATGCCCCCGAGTGACTTATTTAGTCTCAGTTTCCACATCTGTGAAAGGGGTGACAGTAGTATCTACTTTACAGGCTTGTCCGGACCTAAATGAGACTATAAATATAAAGCACTTAGCACAGGGTGTCTGGCACATGGTCGGAGCCCAAGAAAGGTCAGTCAACTATGGTCGTTGTCATTATCATGGCAATGATGACAATGGCCCACCAATGCTGGCCAGTCCAGCCATGGCGGCCATCGACTGCTTTCTCTCTTTAAGCCTGATCTCCTCCAGAAGAGCTGAGAGCACCACCAAGGCATCACCCTCCTTCCTGGAGGAGAGAGAAACGTGTGTCACTGCATAATAGTCACATTTTATACGCACAGCTCCTGCGTGGGGCTCCTCCTCCGAGAAGCTTTCCCTGACCACGCCAGCCTGGCTCAACCCTTTCCTCTTTGAGCTCGCACGGCACGTAGCAGCCGAGCTGCCCATTTAGCTCTTGATTACAGACTGTCTGGTCTGCTCTCTAATTGCTCTCCCTGCGTACGGGCTTGTCTGCCTGGCTAGATCACAAGATCTGTAAGAATAATGAGTGCATCTCATTTACGTCCCTCAAAACACTGAGCTCCGGACTTTGCAGGGAGCAGGAGTTTGGTGAGTGAGATGCTGGTCTGACCTGCCTAGAAACACCTGCTGTTTTACCTGTCGTAAGAGAACCACCTAGAGTGGAAACACGGCTCACAGATGGAATTCACAGCAACAGGATGTGAATGGCTTAGAACTAGGAAAAAAAGGTTTAATCTGGTTTATTAGAAATCAAAGAAATGCAAATGAATCCCATTTTCCTTATTCACAGCCCTCATTTAAAAATTATAAAAGTGCTGGGGAGGCAGGAGAGGGGCTCTCTCAGACGTTGCTGGTGGAGGGCCGTGTCATCCTTTCGCTGACAATTTGCAGTACACAGCAAGAGTCTGAAAAAGCCCGCAGCCTCTGACTCAATAAATCCATCTCCAGAAATCTAACCCAGGAAATACGAAGAGACACAGACAAGACGGTCATCACACTGTTATTTTTAATGGTCAATTTTGAGAGATGGGCTAAGTAAATTATGGCACGGGGGGAGCATTAAGGTGCAATAAAATAAGTTCTTATTTGAAAAGATGTCAACTGCTCTCTCATAATGAAAGAAATGAAAATTAAAATGACACTATTTTTAACTACAAGATGAAAATAAGGGGCTGGACCCGTGGCCAAGTGGTTAAGTTCGCACGCTCCGCTGCGGTGGCCCAGGGTTTCGTCAGTTCAAATCCTGGGCGCAGACATGGCACCACTCATCAAGCCACGCTGAGGCGGCATCCCACATGCCACATCCCTTAGAGGGACCCACAACTAAGAATATAGAACTATGTACTGGGGGGCTTTGAGGAGAAAAAGGAAAAAATAAAATCTTTAAAAAAAATAAAATAAAAAGATTGGTAAAACACAGCCTGGAAAACAGGCATTTTAACATACTGTTGGGATACTCATCATCAATGGCAAGCTTGCAAAAGCAAAATTCTTCACATTTTGTGCAAATTTTAAAAATGCATGTATCTTTTGGCCTAGAAATTGTCCCTCTAGGAAAAGAATCTGCAGATATGCCCACGTTTACATGCATGGATATATGCACCAGGCTATTTATCAGGGCATTGTTTGTGACAGCAAAATTTTGAAAACAACTGAAATGCAAATCAGTACAAAACTAACTAAAGAATGAAGTAGGGAGGCGGGGCCTGGCCCTATGGCTGAGTGGTTAACTTTGCGCGCTCCACTTTGGCAGTCCAGGGTTTCACTTGTTCGGATCCTGGGCACGGACCTAGCACTGCTCATCAAGCCATGCTGAGGCGGCATCCCACATGGCAGAACCAGGACCTACAACTAGAATATACAACCATGTACTGGGGGGCTTTGGGGAGAGGAAGAAAAAAAAGAAAAGATTGGCAAGAGATGTTAGCTCAGGTGCCAATCTTGAGAAAAAAGAAAAAGAATGAGGTAGCTCTTAGTTGTGCTTAAGGAAAGCATATCAAGAAGTGTTAAGTGTTAAGTGAAAAATAAAAAAAACAAGGTATAGCGGAAGACATGTAAGCTATGGTGTTAAGTGAATAGCCACAATCAGTGCATATAATATGCTTCAATTTGTGTAAAATCAACAGAAAGCATTTAGACAAAGATCTAGATATAAATATTAATGGAGAGTCCTTGCAGAGGCAGTATGGGTAGTGTCTAAGAGCACAGATTCTGTAGCCAGACTGCTCGCATTTAATTCCCGGCTCTGCCACTTATGAGCTTTGTGACCATGGGCCAGTCACTTAATCTCTCCTTGATTCAGTTTTTTCATCTTTAAAAAAGATGTGTGAGAGCTATTATTATTATTTTTTAAACAAAATGTAAACTTCTGAGGGTGGTCACCTTTGGGCAGCGGACCTGGGAGTCTAATTTTTCTTGTGTAACTTTTGGAACCGCTTATCATCAGTGCACGTGAATTTTTATCCATGCACGCGTTGTATCAGTCAGAGTCCCAGCAGGAAACTGATGGCATAAATAACCTGGGTCATTTGACAAGAGGTTAACAAAAACACTTTTCAGGAAAGTATGGGCAGGGTTAGGGGGCAGCACCCTAGGACTGGCAACTGCAGGGAGTGTAGCACCCCAAGGCCTATGGGGCCAAGGGGAGAGCCTGGTTAGTGAAAGCTGGAGAGAGAGCTGTGTGGAGGGGACTTCTGACAGGGGCTGTGGCTTTGGGGAGTCGGGGGCAGTCAACCTGTGAAAGTCCCAGCGGGGAGGGATCCCCGGGATAAAAGCGGATCTCCTGCCATGCTTCCCATTGGAGGGACCCAGCCCAATGCCAGAGGGTGAAAGAGTAGAAGCTGTCCACACCCACCAGCCACTAGGGCCTGGGGTCAGGGAGATGGGAGCAGAGGCACCCAGAGCAGATTCTGGCACCTCGGCACAGAGGACCCCGACCCCAAAGGGCGTGAGATGAGATGAGCGAACACATGCAAACTCCTGCAACACAGCAGCTGTTCCATGAGTGTCAGTAACCACTAGTACTGGTGGTGTTCTCTGTGTGTCAAAGCCGAATGAAGACGTCCCATGCGAATGTATTATTTCCATAAGAGTTTTAAAAATTATGCTTTTGAAGAATTTTGAATGACATGGGAAAATTCTTATGGCACGACATTAAGAGAAAAAAATACACAACTGTATATTGGGTACGCTTTCACACTTGTGAAAACAAACTACAGGCCAGCAGAGCAAACTTGCACAGAATAAAGAGACAGGAAAATGGCGACAAGGTGTCGACGGTGGTTGTTTCTAAGCGGAAGGATTACAGTGATTTAAAAACGTTCTTCTTCGTACTTTTCTGTGTTTTATGAATTTTCTACAACAGGCATGCTTGCTTTTACCAAAAGAAAAAGAAAAGGGACATTTAAAAAAGAAGGCGTAAAACAGCCAGCACCTTCCGACGGCTCTTCATGGATAAATAATATCTGTGCTTCACCTCTCACAATAAGCTTATGTTAGGTTCTGCCATTACTCATCCATTTGAATATGAGGAAACTGAGGCACAGAGAGGTGAGTGACTTCCAAATGTGACCCCCTCCCCACACCCCGGGGAAGAAATGATGGAGCTGGGACTCTGATTAAGGAGCCTGCCTCCGGAGACTGCCGGCTGCCGTCTGGATGACCTCACCTGCCTCCTCGGCCCACCGTTCCTGCCTCTCTCCGGCCGCTCTGACTGCTCCTTCCCCTTGAGGCACATGGAGCCCTCCCCTGAGATGCCTGCACTGCCACACTAGCCCTTAGGAAGACTGTTCCTCTGTGGGAAAGTCTTTCTCACCTTGTTACCTGGCTCACCTGGCTTCATTCTTCAAGACCCAACCCTGCCGCCACCTCCGGGGAGCCCTCCAGGCTGGGCTAGATGCCTTTCCTGAGCGAATATGGCCCCTGTGCGCAACCTTCCCTGCACTTAACTCCCTTAAGGATTATTATTATTATTATCATCATCATCAGTGTTGTTGTTGCTTTGTTTAAAGTGTTCCCTTTCTTCCATCAAACCAGAAGTTGCAAGCCAACAGACTGGGGGCTGGATTAGGCCTGCAGATGCCTACACTCCATAGTGTTAAAGAGACTAACCCGGAGAGATCTTGCATAGATGTCCTGATTTGGGGCTTCTCTTTAAAACTCTGTCTGACAACACAGGGTACACAGTCCTGAGTGGCAGCAATTAGGAGCTGACGACGGTTTGCCATCATCTCCTCTACTCCTATGCTCTTACACCCACAGTTTCACTTCTTCACTTGCTGGCCCGGCTTCTGACAGAGAGCTCTTTCTGAGCCGTGCCTCCATCATTTTTTGCTGCGTAACTTCCCCTGACTCTTAGTGTCTTAAACCACAGCCATTTACCGATCTCGGGTTCTGGGGTCAGCAATTGGGTCTGGGCTCATCTGAGTGGTTCCTCTGCTGGTGTCAGCCGTGTGTGGTTGGCTGGCTGCTGGCTGGGATAATTAGGCGACAAGGTTCTCACCATCCAGCAGGCTAGCCTGGGCTTCTTCCTATGGCGTGATAGCAGGGTGACCAAGAGCAGAAAGAGGGCAGGTCTCAGTGTCCCAGTGCTCTTCAAGGCGCATGCTTTCAAGTCACACGTACTAATGTTCCATTGGCCAAAGCGAGTCACAGGGCAATCCAGAGTCGAGGGGTAGCGGAATGGATGTCATTCCTTGATTGGAAGAGCTGCAAAGTGATATTGCAAAGACCAGGGCATACAGAGGTGAGAAGAATTTATGGTCGTTTTTGCAATCTACCGCAGGCAGAGACCTCGTCTTACTTATCTGTCACTCCCGGCAGAATGCAGAGCCCGACCTGTGGAGGATAATCAGTAGATGTTTGTTTAATTCCATGGAAATGAATGCAAATGAGCCTGTTTCCCTCTGGCTTTGAGATCTCTTCTCAACAGACTCTTCTGAGCTTCATTAGCTTCCGTCGCATCTTCAAAGTCTTCCTGTACTGAGCACCAGCGGGGAGGGTGGGACCTCTCAGGACCCCAAAGGCAAAAGGCCCTGGTTAGGGCACGCTTGGAGTTAAGGCGCCATCCCAGGCGGCCGTTGTCTGGAGCCAGAAGCCACTGGATCTCTGGCCACTCTAAGCAAATGCCAATGAAGCCACAGTCGAAGTGCTAGTTCATGGGAATGGTCCCCTGTGATTTTGAAATTGTGGTGAGAAGATCATCTAGACATGACCTTAGTTTTGGGTGGGGAAGTGGGAGAACCCTCTTGCCAATGGAGCTGGGGCAGCCATGCAGTCCTGCCCTTGCCCCTGGCATGGCCCACAGCTCACACCACAGCCACCCGCCAGGCAGAGCTACAGACAGAGGTATGGGTGATGACAAAGTGGCTCGGCCCTGGTGATAGGGGATGACTTGGGTTCCTGCTCCAGAGGACCACTGGGCCAGCGAGTTCTGGTTGCAGCCTGGCCACTACCTTGCTCTCCCTCTGATCTCAGGCTCCTGTAGTAATGGGGGTGGGGGAGGGCGGGGGGCAATGCTCCCTAAGTGCCCTTCTGATTCTGAGATGTGAGGAGCTTGAAAACGTGCATGTGTGCCATTTCCATCCTGTCCCAGCCCCTCACAGAGCCCGGGAGTCTGCTCACAGGCCCCAGTTAAGGTCCTCACTTTCTTTCTGGCTTTCTCGTCTGCTCTCCTGACTCAGTTACTCCCCTCCTTCAAGTCTTTGTTCAGACGTCCCCTTCTTAGTGAGACCTACCCTGCCCATCCTGTTTAAAACTGTAATCCGCTCCCCCTCGCTGCCATCCTCACCCTGGTCTACTTTTTCTTTTTTGCATCGCATTTGTAATCTTCTCACGTATCACAGAACTCACTTGTGTACCGTTTGTTGTTTCATGCGCATCTCCCTCCCCGAGGATGCAGGTGCCATGGGGCGGAGATCTCGATGCGCTGAGACACCAGTGCCTGGAACAGTGTCTGGCGCATAGTAAGCAGCACAAATGTGGTGAAGGAATGAATGAATCTCTGTGGCAGTAACTCCCCGGTCCACACCCCCAGCTCCCTTCTGCGGCCTGAGGGCCACACCCATATGTTTAACTGCCTACGGAGCCTGCATAAGGTCCGAGCCAGGATCCTATTTACCCTCGCTGCCTTCCTTCTGGCAGTGGCCACCACTCCCATTTTGCAGGGGAGGAAACTGAGGCCCAGAGAGGGGCAAGGCTTGTCTGAAGTCACACGGCTACCTCACTGTGGTTCACCCCAGCACGCAGTAACATTTGGGGGCTGTTCTGAAGGAGCCAGATAATTCTGGTCCACCTGCCTGACCCCCTGCTCTTCCCACAGGTCAGGGTGAGAGAGGCAACGATCCTGGCCGGAGCAGAGCAGGCCGGGCCAGCCCCAGTGACGTCGGTCACCTAGCTCTGCGGGGTCTGCCGGACATCCTTCCCTCCCCCTTCTGAGAAGGGCACTGCCTCCTCCTGCGGGAAAGCTGCTCCTCCCCCGTTCCAGGAGAGAGAACTTACCAGTGGGAATACTCTGTCCCTTCCGTTCGTGGAGTCCTTTATTAACACCCCATCTCTCTGAGCACACTGGTTGGGTCAGGGATGGGCGCATGGCCAGAGCTAGACCGGTTAAATCCTTCCTTGGGATACAATACATGGACACTAGGAAAGCGAAAGTCTGGACTTACTGAACTGGGATAATGGAAGAATGGAGCTCTCTGAGGTCATCTGTCTGCCATCCCTCCACCTTCCACCCCAAGTCATGGAGGATGCCTCTGTCGAGACAGGAAGACCATCCAGAGAAGGATATAATGAGATACAGAGAAAGAATGAAAGAGATGGAGAGTGAGAGTGGGGGGCTGGCCGGGTGGTGTAGTGGTTAAGTTCACACGCTCCGCTTCGGCAGCCTGGGCTTTGCTGGTTCAGATTCCAGGCGCAGACCTACCCACGGCTCATCAAGCCATACTGTGGCAGTGTCCCACATATAAAAAATAGAGGAAGGTGGGCACAGATGTTAGCTCAGGGCCAATTTCCTCAGCAAAAAAGAGGATTGGCGGTGGATGTTAGCTCAGGTAAGCTTCTTCAAAAAAGAAAAAAAGAGAATAGTGAGAGTGGGTGCGTGCACCTGAGAGAGCTGACATCTTTTGGGTCCTTGCAGTTCCTGATGCTAGTGCCACTCCTGGACTTTCTAATGAAGTGTGAAGTGAGTTAATAAATTCTCCTTTTGGCTTGACCAGTTTAAGTTGGGTTACCGTCAGTTACAACTGAGAGTACCCTTCCAAATGCCAGGGTCAAGGTGGGAGGAAATCAACCAAGGAAACTCAGCCCAGTGAGAGCCAAACAAATGAAACTAAACCAGTGCAACTCAATCCAGTAGATTCCAATGCAAGTGAGACCCATACTAATGGCACCTAAGAGCTGGCCCCTCTGGGCTCCTGGCCCCGCCTTGTCTGAGTCAGTGTTGCACTGAAGGAGCCCCAGCTTGTAGGCAGGAGGCCCAGGCTTGTTCCTGGCCTACCAATGGGCCTTGAATGTGTTGCTCCCTTCTCTGG